>NW_019154109.1:12028466-12033161 GCF_002288905.1 Enhydra lutris kenyoni | reverse complement strand
GTGTGTGTGTGTGTGTGTGTGTGTGTGTGTGTGTGTGTACAGATGTGGTATATATATATATATATATATATATATATATATATACACACTTCCTTATCCATTTATCTAAGTATGGACACTTGGCCTGCTTCCATAATTTGGGTATTGCAAATAATGCTGCTATAAACACAGGGTGCATATATCTCTTAGTGTTTTTGTTGTATTTGAATTAGTGGTTTTTTTTTTTTATTCTTGGGGTAAATATGCAGTGATGGAATTCCTGGATAGTAGTTGGGTAGTTCTATTTTTAACTTTTGGAGGAACCTCCATACTGTCTTTCACAGTGACTACTCCAATGTGTATTCCACCAACAGTGCAAGAGGGTTTCCCTTTCTTGACATCCTCACCAACACTTGTTGTTTCTTGTGTTGTTGATTTTAGCCATTCTGACAGGTGTGAGGTGGTATCGCATTGTGGTTTTGACTTGCATTTCCCTGATGAGGAGTGATGTTGAGCATCTTTTCATGTGTCTGTTGGCCATCTGGATGTCTCCCTTGGAGGATTGCCTGTTCATGTCTTCTGCCCATTTTAATTGGGTTATTTATTAATTTATTTATTTTTGGTGTTGTATCAGTTTTTTAAATATATTTTTGATACCCCTTATTGGCTACGTCATTTGCAAATGTCTTCTTCCATTCACTAGGTTGCCTTTTAGTATTGTAAGTTGTTTCCTTTGCTGTGCTATATCTTTTTATTTTGATGTAGTCCCAGTAGTTTATTTTCGCTCTTGTTTCTCTCGCCTCAAGAGACATATCCAGAAAGTTGTAGCTACAACCAATGTTGGAGACATTATTGCCTGTGCTCTCTTCTAGGACTTTGATGGTTTCCTCCCTCACATTTAGGTCTTTCATCCATTTTGAGTTTATTTTTGTGAGTGGTGTAGGAAAGCAGTCCAGTTTAATTCTTTTGCATGTAATTGTCCAGTTTTCCCAGCACCATTTATTGAAGAGGTTGTCTTTTCCCCATTGCTGCTCCTTTGTTGAAGATTAATTGACCATGTAATTGTGGGTTTATTTCTGGTAGAAATTCTTTTCTATCAATCTATGTGTCTGTTTTTGTGCTGTTTTGATTACTACAACTTTGTAATATAAGTTGATGTCTGGAATTGTGATGCTTCCAGTTTTGCTTTCCTTTTTTGAGGTTTATTTGCTATTTGGGATTTTTTGTACTTCTGTAAAAATTTTAGGATTGTTTGTTATAATTCTGGGAAAAAATGCTGTTGATATTTGGGTTGGGATTGCATTAAGTCCAGATTCTGTGCATAGTATAGACATTTTAACTATATTTGTCCTTCCAGTCCATGAGCATGAGATGTCTTTCCATTTTTTGTGTCATCTTCTATTTTTTTCATCAGTGTTTTATAGTTTTCAGAGTATAGGTCTTTCAGTGCTTTGGTTAAGTTTATTCCTGGGTACTTTATTATTTTTGGTGTAATTTTAAGTGGCATTATCTTCTTATTTTCTCTTTCTGCTGCTTCATTATTGATTTATAGAAATGCAATGGATGTCCCGGCATTGATTTTGTATACTGTGACTTTACTGAATTGATTTATCAGTTGGAGTCGTTCAGGTTTTCTATATGTAGCATGATGTCATCTGCAAATTGTGGGAGATTTTGATGCCTTTTATTTCTTTTTGTTGTCTGGTTACTGTGGCTAGAATTTCTAGTACTATGTTAAATACAGCTGGTGAGAGTAGATGCCATCCTTGTCTTGTTACTGAACTTAGGGGAAAAGCTCTCAGTTTTTCCCCATTTAGGGTGATGTTAGCTATAGGATTTTGTATAAGGCCTTTATTATATTGAAGTATCTTTCCTCTAAACCTACTGTGTTGAGGGTTTTTATCATGAATCGATGTACTTTGTCAGATGCTTTTCCTGCATCTTTTGAAATACACTGTTTTTATCATCTCTTATTTATACGATGTATCACATTGATTTGCAAATATTGAATCACTTTTGCATCCCAAGAATAAATTCCACTTGATCATGATGAATGACTTTTTTAAATGTATTATTGCATTTGGTATGCTCATATTTTGTTGAGGGCTTTTTCATCTAGGTTCACGAGAGATACAAGAGCCTACAGTTCTCTTTTTTCATGGTGTATTTATTTGGTTTATTTATTTTTTTAAAGATTTTATTTCTTTGAGAGAGAGCGAGCATGAGGGAGGGAAGGGCTAGAGGGAGAAGCCAACTCCCCACCAAGCAGGGAGCCCAGCACGGGGCTCAATTCTGGGACTCCAGGATCATGACCTGAGCCAAAGGCAGTTGCTTAACCAACTGAGCCACCCAGGCACCTGTTTATTTGATTTTAGTATCAGGGTAATGCTGACCTTATAGAATGTATTTGGAAATTTCCTTATGTATTTTTAGGAAATGTTTTAGAAGAATAGGTATTAATTCTTCTTTAGATATTTAGTAGAATTCACCTGTGAAACTGTGTGGTCCCAGGCTTTGGTTTTTAGGGAGTTTTGTAGTTACTCACTTTCATTGCTGGTTATCAGTCTATTCAAGTTATCTATTTCTTCTTGGTTCATTTTTGGTAGTTTATAGATTTCTAGAAATGTGTCCACTTTTTTCTAGGTTCTCTAATTAGTGTATAATTTTGCATAATACTCTGTTACAATTGTTTTTCTTCTGTGGTGTTGGCTAATATTTCTCCTTTTCATTTGTGATTTTGGGTTCTCTTTTTTATGAGTTTTACTAGAGGCTTATCAATTTGGATCTTTCCAAAAACCAGCTCCTGTTTCAATGATCTTTTTCTATTCTCTTTTTTTCTATCATTGATTTTTAGTCTAAGCTTTATTATTTCCTTCTCCCTGCTGTTTTTTTTTTTTCTTTTCCCCCCCTAGCTCCTTTACCTATGAGGCTAGGTTGTTTATTTGAGGTATTTCTTGCTGCTTCAAATGGGCCTGTATTGCTATAAGTTTCTCTCTTGGAAATTGTTTTGCTCAATCAAAAAGATTTTGGACTATTGTGTTTTTATTTTCATTTTTCTCCATGTTACTTTTTATTTCTTCTTTGATTTCTTGGTTGATGCATTCATTGCTTAGTGGCATGTTATTTAACCTCTGTGTACTTGTGCTCTTTCCAGAATTTTTTCTTACAGTTGGTTTCTAGTTTCATGATATTGTCAGGAAAGATGAACAGTAAGACTTTGATCTTTTTGTATTTGTTGAGACTAGTTTTGTGACCTAAAATGTGCTCTGTTATGGAGAATGTTTCATGTGCACCTGAAAAAAATGTGTATTATGGTGTTTTAGGATGGAAAGTTCTGACTATGTTTGTTAAATCTGTTTGGTGCCGTGTGTCAATCAAAGTCACTGTTTCCTTAATACTTTTCTGTTTGGATGATCTGTCCATTGGTGTAAGTGGGGTGTTAAGGTGCCCTACTATTATCTTATTACCTTATGTTTGTTAGTTACCTTATGTTTGTTATTAACTGTTGGATGTATTTGAGTGGCTCCCATGTTGGGTTCATAAACATTTATAATTGTTATTTCTTTTTCCTGGACTTCTCCATTATTATACAGTATCCTTCTTTGACTCTTGTTACAGTCTTTGTTTTAAAGTGTATTTTCTTGGTATAATTATTGGTATCCCAGCTTTCTTTTTCACATACATTTTTGTGTTAAATCTTTCTCCATCCCCTTTGAATCTGTATGTGTCTGAAAAGAGTCTCTTGAAGGTAGCATATATTTGGGTCTCACTTTTCCCCCCCATTCTGTCACTCTTTTTTGTTTGATTGGAGCATTTAGTCCATTTACATTCAAAATAATTCTTGACAGATATGTATGTATTGCCATTCAAAATAATTTACATTCAAAATAATTTACATTTACATTCAAAATAATTCTTGGTAGATATGTATTGCCATTTTGTTATTTTTTTCATTGTTTCTATAGGTTTTTTCTGATTCTTTCATGATTTTCTGGCTTTCTTTAGTAATTTAGCTGGATTTCTTTCTCTTCATTGTTTGCATATTTATTAGTGGTTTTTGTTTGTAGTTCCATTAGGTTTGTATATAACATCTTCAGCATATAGCAGTCTACAGGAACTTGGTGGTTGCTTGAGGTTAAATCCATTCTTAACTCCTCTCCCCCTAACATTTTAGGTATATGACATTAAGTTTTACAATCTTCTATTTTATAAATCCCTTGACTGGCTTTTGCAGATACATTTATTTTTACTGATTTTATATTTCCTACTTTTTTTTAACTTTTGCTTGTGGTTTTTCTTTCCACTCAAAGAATCCCCTTTAACATTTACTGTAGGTCTTGTTTAATGATTATGAACTCCTTTAGCTTTTGTTTTACTGAGAAATTCTTGTCTTCTCCTTCTATTCTGAATGTTAGCCTTGCTGGATAGAGTATCCTTGGGTGCAGATTTTTCCCTCTGCACTTTAAATATATCATGCCACTCCCTCTGGCCTAAAAGTTTCTTTTCTTTTTTTTTTTTTTTTTTTAAAGATTTTATTTATTTATTTGACAGAGAGATCACAAGCAGGCAGAGAGGCAGGCAGAGAGAGAGAGGAGGAAGCAGGCTCCCCTAGAGAGCAGAGAGCCTGATGCGGGGCTTGATCCCAGGACTCTGAGATCATGACCTGAGCCGAAGGCAGCGGCTTAACCCACTGAGCCACCCAGGCGCCCCTGGGTG
>NW_019154109.1:11937518-12028366 GCF_002288905.1 Enhydra lutris kenyoni | reverse complement strand
CTAATTTATTTGACAGAGAGATCACAAGCAGGCAGAGAGGCAGGCAGAGAGAGAGAGGAGGAAGCAGGCTCCCCTAGAGAGCAGAGAGCCTGATGCGGGGCTTGATCCCAGGACTCTGAGATCATGACCTGAGCCGAAGGCAGCGGCTTAACCCACTGAGCCACCCAGGCGCCCCTGGCCTAAAAGTTTCTGCTAAAAAATTTGCCAATAGCCTTCTCAGGTTTTCCTTATGTGTATCTGTTTTCTCTGGTGTTTTTAAAATTCTCTCTTTAGCACTACTTTTTGCCATTTTAATTACTGTGTGTCTTGGTGTAGATCTTTTGGTTTGATTTTGTTAGGGGTTCTCTGTGCCTCCTGGTTTAGATATATTTCCTTCTCCAAATTAGGGAAATTGTCAGCTTTTATTTCTTCAAATAAATATTCTGCCCCCTTTCTCTCTCTCCTTCTTTTGAGACCCCTATAATGCAAATGATATTATGCTGGATAGAATTGTTGAGTTTCCTATTTTTCTTCTCATTTTGCATATTTTTTTCCCTCTTTTCCTCTGCTTGGTTATTTTCCATTACTGCCTTTCAGGTCATTAACTCATGTCTTTTTTTCTTTTAGTCTGCCATTTATTCCATGAAGTGTATTTTCAAATTTTTTAAAGTTGAGGGAGATGGTACTTGCCAGCTCCTTTGTTCCTGGAAAAGAACCATACCCCTCTGGGATAAGCTCTGAAATGAGCAAACTACTCTCCTTTTGGTATGCCCCAGGCATTTTTCAACCGTTACCTCTTGACTATATCCTGGAGGGCTGTTTGTTGTGCTGTCTCTAATGGTGGGGATTCAGCTTTCTTTTGGCCCCCAGGTTTCTGCTAGAACTAAGACTGATGATTTTAAGAATTCTGGGCTTTATGTCCCTCTTGTTTTAAGAGCTCATAAAGTCCAGCTCCTCTCACTTTCAAAGGCAAATGTTGTAGGAAGTTGTCTTCTACACATGGGCTCCCTGGGATGACAGTCTGTTTCTCTTCTCTGTCCATGCCAACAGCTCCCTGTGTACCTTCCCACCCTACCTCCAACAGCTTCCTCACACAGGGCCATTATCCACTTTACTCCCCATGGTGTCTTTGCCCTTCTTACCCTCTTTGAGGCAGCCACTACTTTACCTTTATTTGTGGAGTTTGTTCTGCCACTTTTGGGGTTATTTTCTGGGATATTTATATTGGTGTATTACCTGGTTGTTTATGTGGGATGAGGTTATCTTAGGGTATTATTTTTTTAAGGATTTTATTTATTTATTTGAGAGAGAGAGAGCACACAAACAGGGAGAGGGGGAAGCAGGCCTCCCATAGAACAGGGAGCAGGGCTCGATCCCAGTTCCCTGGAATCATGACTTGGCAGATGCTTAACTGACTGAGCCACCCAGGCACCAATCTTAGGGTACTCTTATTCCCCCATCCTTCCAGCCTCATTGTAGAATTGTTTTTAAAGAATCCCAGTACAGATACTTGGAACATTTAGAAATTAGACAATAGATTTTGTCTGCAATAAAACATCTCTCATGTTAATATTTTGTGATATTTTTGAAGTATAGATTCACTATTTGTGTTCTATTTATGAAATGCCTATATGAAGTTTTAAATATAGAATTCATGGCTAGTTTCCTCACTGAACCAGCAATATTCAGAAGCCTCACACTTTGAAATATTCTGTAATAAATTTATTTTCCATGCAGTTGAGGCTTAGTAATTTAAATAAGGGTATATGGAACTATTATATGTATTTAACTTTATTTAATACACCATAACATTTTCAATCCTTTTTCATTGTAGAGCATACTGAATGTAAATTGGTATTTTATTTGAATCTCAAAGACAGTATATACATGTCACTTAAATTTGTTGCATTTTGAGTTTGACTATTAGATTAAGCCTGTATTGGTTGACTAAGTCTAATATCAACTCTGGCTTTAAATCTTTCCAAGTGATTCTTTAATATAAAAATTAATGAAGTATTATTTGATTGATTGATCTTGCTAGATAAAATTATTGGACATCATCAAATGGAAACCAGTTATATCTAAATTATATAGATAATTCCTTTAAATAGACTAAAACTACCTGACTCATGATACATTTTCATATAAAGATTCATTGAATGAATAGATGAATGCATAAAATGATATAAATCTATTCTGTATTAATACTTTAACCATTTTCTTTCTTGCCATTTTCAAGTCCTATATAGATAGCCATGTCCTTTAGATGATTGCTGCATTTTAAAAACACATTTCTTTTGGGATCTTGGATGGTTCAGTTGGTTAACACTCCTACTCTTGATTTAGTCTTAGCTCATGATCTCAGAGTTGGGAGATGGAGCCCCACATTGGGCTCCATACTGGGTGTGGAGCCTGCTTAAGATTTCTCTCACTCTTTCTCCCTCTGCCCCTCCTCCCCCAAAATACATTTGTTTTGCTTTTTATTAAAGTGTATGTTCTTCTGTTATGTTCCTATTTATATGCTATAGTAAAGGATATGGGACTACTGTATTGTTTTATAGTATACTTTGTCTTTATTTACTCACTAATCTTGTATTACTATGTGCTGTGATCCTTTGCTAGGAGGGGAAGATAAATAAGACATACTCTCAGTAAGTGATAGAAATAGAAGTGTCCACATTTAATTATAAAGCAGTCTGGAGCATTCATACTGTAAACATAGGCACATTAGAGAAGGGGTGACTTTATGGTAGAGAAAGTCAAAAGAAGATGAGTAGATCTTTCTCAGGAACAATGGAAGACAATAAATTCCAGGTCCAGAGGATTGAGTAAACACAGAGAAAATCAGGAAAGCAGGAGTGAAGGAAAGTAGAAAGAAAGAAAGTAGAAGGAATCAGCTTTAAGTTTGAAGGAGGAAGTATGGACATAAGAGACTGGAAGGGAATGAAGAAGCCCAGACTTGTGAGAGAATATTCCAGAAGGGATTTAAAAAACAGTGTCTTTTTCTGTAAAAAATGGACCTGGGGTGTTCAGGAGAGTTTGCCTTAGCCATCACCTAGAAGAAAGAGGTAAACATTCTATAGGACACTGGATATCTTCTCTTCTCCAAGTTGTATTATGTTTCCATTTCTTCCAACTGTTACAAACCTTAATGAAAATTTAATCTTTTGATATACATGCATTCCAAAGAGTACCCTTAGTAGCCCTTTCCTCTTTCCCATATCGCTTGACATTCTTTCAGTTTTTAGATGAATCCAAATTCTGGTGTGCATCTGAGTTGGCCAGAGTATGAGAAACCAGGGGTGGGTATGTAGATGTGGTGGGAGAGCAACTGTTTCTCATGTTAATTTTCTTTTCCTTAAGTTAGCTTTAGATCATTCCCGCCACTGAGATTTCTTACTGTGGTCCATGGATGTCTTCCTGTTGACATTGCTCCCTGCTGGAAACCCTAGTGCATAGTATTTGGTTTCTGCTTCACAGCATTAATTGTTATAATGTACCTGTTCTTCCTCAACTGATTGCCAGCTTGGTCAAGATAAAGATCTGTGCTGCTTGATACATAATAAAATGTCAAGAAATGCTGAAAAAAAAAATTTTTTTTTGAAAGATTTTTTATTTATTTGACACAGAGAGAGCATGCCCAAGCAGGAGGAGTGGCAGAGTGAGAGAGAAGCAAGCTTCCTGCTGAGCAGGGAGCCTGATGCCGGGCTCGATCCCAGGACCTTGGGGAGTATGACCCCAGCTGAAGGCAGACGCTCAATCGTCTGAGCCACCCAGATGCCCCTGAAAAAAGTTCTTATTATAGTAATGATTACATATATGAACACATGAAAGAATAGTGTCCATTTTTGAGGTCCTGGAATATTATAGAGTAGAATCTAGGTTTCCAAGTCCCAGCCCACTTTTATTCTTACTCTGCTTCTGTTTTCCTTTACCTAACAGTTATTTTTCTTTCTTCATTTTTTTTTTTAAGATTTTATTTGATTCATTTGAGACATAGAACATGGTTTGGAGTGGGGATGAGGGGCAGAGGGAGAGGAAGAGCGAGAAGCAGATTCCCCACTGAGCAGCCTGCCCAATGTGAGGCTCAATCCCAGGACCTTGCAGTCATGACCTGAGCCGACATCAAGGGTTAACCGACTGAGCCACCCAGAAGCCTCCTAACAATTATTTTTTATGAAATTGTCTACTTACTTGTATTTTAAAGTGAGGGAAGCTAGATGTTTCTTACATACTTAAAAAGCATGTGTATTATCATCTCTGTAAACTATTTATGTCCTTTATGCATTCTTTTTATTCCTGGCTTTTTCTCATTTTATGACTCACTTTATATGCTAGGGAATGTCACCCTTTGCCATAAATATTTTCCCAGTTTGTGGTTGGTGTTTTGACTTTCCTCATCGTGTTTTGCCATATGGAAGCTTTCTTTCACTATTATGGAATTAATCAGTCTCCTCTTTTGTGACTTTTGGATTTTGGGGCATGATTATGTTCAATATTGACTCCTCAGAAGAGTAGGAAAAAATCTGCTAATCAAGTACAGTTAAGCTAATTAGTTAATTAATGCAGTAAGAGAGAACAGCATGAGTTCTTAAAGTAATAATCTCAAAATGAAGAAATTAAGGAAGAGTATTTACACGGATTTAGGGTCTGGGTGAATGAATTTAAGGTGGGTCTTAAGAGAGAGTTGGCTGAGATTGGGCAAAATACATGATAAAAGTGTATTGTTTTGGTACTACTGAGATGAGAATTTTAAAGTGAGCCTGTTAACATATGTTAATCATGATAAGTAAGTTCATAACCTTATCTTTTACTAGCTATTTCTTGGAGAAAGCAGCCAAGATATTTTTAACCTGGTCCTAATATTTAGTACAGGAAGAGTAAATTATGTCCATTCCGTATTGGATACAAAGAGAATTATTAGATTTACTTCTTACTTATAAAGAAATTCGCTCATTTTATCTTTTATTACTTTAATAATTTGTTTTTTACACTTAAGTCTTTGTGATTAATGTGATTTGTTCTGGGGGATTGTGTAGATTCCAACCTAGCCAGACTTCTTATCACAGAGTAACTACTTGGTTATCTTAGTACTCTTTATTGAATAATTAATGTTGCTCCAGTTATTTGAGACTCCAGTTATTTGAGATGCCATCTTTATTATACACAAATATTCACACATATTTGCCTCTATTTCTGCAGTTATTAGTCTGTTATTTGCCTTTGTATTACTGTTACAGTGTGAATTATGGAAGCTGTGTGTATTTTGAAATTTGGTAGTGATCATTCTCCTTCATTGCATCTCCTTTTCAGACATTTTCCTGGCTATTCCTATTTATTTTTCCACAGGAACTGTGGAGTCAATTCTTTTTCTAATCTGGTATTTTAAAGAAATTTTAGAATAGAATTAGAATATTTTATAATAAAATACTTGTTTAGAAAAAATGACTAATTTTTCACGACTTGGATTCTGTTCCTCTAAGACCATCTATACCCTTCAGAGTGTTTTGATATTTTCTTTGTACAGTACTTGCTTAATTCTAAAAAACTTGTAACTTGACTGTCTTTTAGCCTTTGCAGTATGTATTTCTCTAGGTATATGTATATATTCAAGCTCATGGTTGATTTCATTAATTAAAGCTATTATACTTTTTATATCAGTTAATCTATTATTAAATTCTCTCATAATATTTTTGAGTTTATTGTTTTGATTTTTAAGATGTACAATTACATCATCAGTAAATACTGTTTCACATCTAATCGATTTATATACACCTTTTTTTTAGCTTTTGAACTGACTAGTTCCTTCAGTACCGTGTTAAATAACAATGGTGGTAGTGGGCATTGACGTGTTCTTGACTTCTGTGGGAATGCCTCTAGATTTTCCTCATTAAACATAAACCTGCCCTTTAGGCAGCATATCAGTGTTTCAGAATGTTAGGAATCTTTCTATCCCCGTATCAAGGTCCAGTAACATAACTAAGTTATGTCTTTAAGTACAAAGTTGTCCATTTCCTCTACCATGTGTCCTTTTTTTTTTTTTTCTTCAAGATTTTGTTTATTTATTTGACAGAGATCACAAGTAGGCAGAGAGGCAGGCAGAGAGAGAGGTGGAAGCAGGTTCCCTGCCAAGCAGAGAGCCTGATGTGGGACTCAATCCCGGGACCCTGAGATCATGACCTGAGTGGAAGGCAGAGGCTTTAACCCACTGAGCCACCCAGGTGCCCCACCATGTGTCCTTTTTAATAGTGCTGGATTCAAGCTGTCTGTCTTTCATGGGGCTGCTTTTTTTTTTTTTTCTTTTTGAGATACAATTGACATATTACATTAGTTTCAGGTATACAACATAATATTTTGATGTATGAATATATTGTGAAATGATCACCACAAAAATCTAGTTAACGTTTATCACCACACATAGTGAAAAAAATTTTCTCCTGTGATGAGAACTTTTAAGATCTATTCTAAAAACTTTCAAAAATACAATACAGTATTATTGATAATAATTAATGGGACTCTTTTTATTTATTTATTTTATTATTTTTGACTAACATATAATGTATTATTTGTTTCAAGGGTATAGGTCTGTGATTCATCAGTCTTACACAATGCATAGCACTCCCTGTAGCACATACCTTCCCCCAATCACCCCATCCCTCCCACTCCTCTCCCCTCCAGCAACCTCAGTTTATTTCCTGAGATTATTTCCGAGTCTTTTATGGTTTGTCTCCTTCCCTGGTTTCATCCTGTTTCATTTTTCTCTCCCTTCCCTATGATCCTCTGTCCTTTTTCTCAAATTTCTCGTATCAGTGAGATCATATGATAATTGTCTTTCTCTGATTGACTTATTTTGCTTAGCATAATACCCTCTACTTCCATAATGGGACTCTTTTTAAATTAAAAATTGTTATTTTTTTTCTGTGCTATAATTTTTTTTGAGGATTCCAAGAATGCATATCTTGAGTCTGCTTTACATACCTTCTACATTTTATCTTTTTTTCTCCTCCTTTCAATTATTTTTCTTTATTTTCTCGTTTTTTTTCTCAGTTACAACCATCTTATGTTTCGTGTAGTATTTATTCTTTATGCAAACTCTAGTTATTATCTTTATTACTGTGAATTTGTTTTCTTCAAGTCTTTTCATGTCAGTTCAATTTCTTCTCCTGTTTTATTCATTGGTCTTTATACTGCATTTTGGAGTCTGGTTGTAACAATTGCTTATTTTTTTTTAGTGGTAGAATTTATATTCACAAATTTCATCTGCTCTGTAGCACATATTTTCTCTTCCATATTTCTCCACTGTAATAATTTTATTGTTTTCTACAGTTTTCTTAGGGTAACTTTGTGTTGAATCTGTACCATGTTACTATGTATTTCCCTTTCATAGCTTTTTGAAAGAGGTTCCTTTGGTGATGTGGGCATAGTTTTCAAATCTTTACAACCCCAACCTCCCTCCTATCCCTACTGAGCTGACAGAGAGACAAACCAATTCCTGCATATATGGCTCTACTTTGTGTGTGTACATGTATGATCCTCCATCTCTTCTCTTCTCATGTGAACCAGGTGCATTAAAGAGCCTATCTCCCATTTTTCCAGGTAAACCTCTCATTTTCAAAAATATGTTTTTGTTGTCACCTTTTCAAATCTTCCATCTGTGATCCCCTGAATACTCTTCATGGATTCTACCCTGTCTGAGATGTGTCATGCTACTCCTTCCAGTTTTATTTATCCATTTGACAGAGAGAGAACAAGCACACAAGCAGGGGCAGCAGCAGAGGGAGAGCGAGAAACATGCTCCCTGTTAAGTAGTCAGCCTGATGTGCGGCTCGATCCCAGAACCCTGGGATCATGACCTGAGCTAAAGGCAGACGCTTAACCCACTGAGCCACCCAGGTGCCCCTCCTTCAACTATTTCGGAGTCTGAGGTTTAATTGATGTTGTGGAACTTTAAAAATTCTCTTTGAAACCCTGTATGGTTTTCAGAAAAAGGAAGGTCTTTAATTATGATGGTATTATGATTAGGTCAGAAATCTGAATGACCTTTTGCTAATTGTAGGAGAGAAACAGCTAGAAAACTGAATGTTTGTTACTATAAGATGTGACCAGTATAGGATAGGGTAGGCATTATTACTCATAACTAGGTTAAGAGTTACTTTGAAATTTTTTCATCTTTCATGCTCTCAGTATTTTGGCAGATTATATCAAATGGCCACTAATTCCTCCCAATACTCTGTGTACACACCTTTTTGTCTAGTGCTTTGCCTGTCTTTCCATCAAGAGGTGGAATCTGTTTCTCCACTCACTTGTAATTTGTTCTAGTCAATAGATTAGAGCAGAAATGATATCAGCTGAGTTTTAAGTTTAGATCTCAAAGATCTCTTAGCTTCTGCTCTTACTCCTGAGAAACTCTGTGCTGACAGAGTTCTTTAAGACAACAGGATAGCCTCTTTGAAGACTTTCTTTTCTCTTTCTTTCTTTTTTTTGAAGATTTTATTTATTTATTTGACACAGAGAGTGATCACAAGTAGGCAGACAGGCAGGCAGAAAAGAGGGGGAAGCAGGTTCCCTGCTGAGCAGAGAGCCTGATGAGGGGCTCCATCCCAGGACCCTGAGATCATGACCTGAGCCGAAGGCAGAGGCTTAACCCACTGAGCCACCCAGGCACCCCTCTTTGAAGGTTTTCAAAGACACAGGAGAGTGGCCCCATTGAACTTGAGCACCCACTGCCGGACAAGTGTTTGAAGCCATTTTAGATCATTCAGTTGCATTGGAACTACCAGGTGATCACAACCGCATGAATGACCCTGGGTGTGACCAGCAGAACATCTGCACAGTTGAGCCTAACCCAAATTGCTGACCTACAGAACTGTGGCCATATAAAATGGTGGTTTTTATCCTATATATTTCTGGGGTTTTGTTTTAGAGGAATAGCAAACTGATGTACTAGTTTAATATAGTTAATATTTTACTATATATGTGGTATACATCCTCATGATATGCAAATAGTGCATGTATTATTACTATTTTTAAATAATAAAGTATACTGCATTATAGAATATGGTCTAATGATGTGCTGAAAATAAGCCCTTTGATGGTACATAAGACTTGTTAATGTATTCAGAATGGTTTCATGAAAGATTCAGCAGCTTTCCAATGTATTGCTCTCATTCTAGTCCTTCGGTAAGTGCTATGTGGCGATACATGTAAATGTGTCAACAATTTAATAATTTATCTAATAAATTTTATATGTGATTAAAATTATTCTAAGATTATGAAATAAATTTTATATTTACTAGTTGGGATACATTTATCACTTTTTAATTTGTCTCCAGATTTTTCAATCACTTCAAATAAGGTCTTAAATGGATTTCTAGGCAGAATTGCTCTGAAGATGTATATAATCTATGGTGAGTAAATAATAAAAAAGTTTTAGTTCCAGGGTAGAGATGAGCAGGATCTGAAAAAGAAAGCTAACCTTCTCTCTATTAATCTCCTTCACATAATAATTTGTATTTAAATTAAGTTGTTTCTTCTTTTGTTGAAATGAAGTACTTTTTAAAATGCCAGCTAAGGGCACCTGGATAGCTCAGTCAGTTAAGCTTCTGACTCTTGATTTTGGCTCAAGTCATGAGCCATAATTGTCCCATTATGTGAAATCCAGCCCAGGTTGGGCCCCAGGCTGGGTGTGGATCCTGCTTGGGAGTCTCTCTCTCCCTGTCCCCTCCCCCAACTTGTACACACACATTGACTCTCTCTCTAAAAAAATAAAATAAAATGCCAGTGGTTTCACGTATAATGTATATAAAATAAACTGCTTTCATTTTTAGTATAGATTTTGATGAGTTTTGATAAAGGTATATGCCATGGGGGTACCTGAGTGGCTCAGTGGGTTAAAGACTCTGCCTTCGGCTCAGGTCATGATCTCAGGGTCCTGGGATGGAGCCCTGCATCGGGCTCTCTGCTCAGCGGGGAGCCTGCTTCCTCCTCTCTCCCTGCCTGCCTTTCTGACTACTTGTGATCTCTGTCCGTCAAATAAATAAATAAAATCTTTAAAGAAAAAAAAAGGTATATGCCATGTAATAACTCAGTCAAGATCTGGAACATTTTAATCACCTTGAAAGTTATACTTGTATCCCTTCCTAGTTAATATTCACCCTCAATCCTTAGCCTTAGGCAACCAGTATTTTGTGCTCTATCACAATTGATTATATTGTCTTCTTTAGAGTTCCATTTAAATAGAATCATGTGGTCTTTATTCTTCGTGTCTAAATTCTTTCACTTAGCACAATATTTTAAGGGTTCATTCATGTTGTTATATGGATCAGTAGTTTGTTCCTTTTTGTTGCTAAGTGTATTTGTTGTATGGATATACCACATGTTATTGATTCATTTACCTGTTGATGGGTATTTGAGTTGCTTCCAGTTTTTAACTATCAGTACAGCTTTTATGAACATTGTGTACAAGTCTGCATGAAGATAGGCTTCCATTTCTTTTATGTAAATACCTAGGGATTGGACTGTCCTGGTCAAAGGGTAAGTGCATGTTTAACTTTGTAAGATGTTACCAAGTTGTTTTCCAAAGTAGTTTGTACTATTTTATGTTGCCATTAGCAGTATATGAAAGTTATGGTTGCTCTATGCCCTTGCATTGTTATTTGTCTTAAAAATTTTAGCTTTCCTAGTTGAGTATATTGTGATGTCTCATTATGGTTTAACTTGAAATTCTCTCATAGTTTAGAACATTTTTTTATACTCTTTCAGTCAATCTTATATTGCAAAGTATCCATTGAAATGTTTTGTTCTTTTTTTACGTGGGTTTGTCTTAATGATTTGTGAGAGTTTTTAAAAATATTTTCTGGAGCACTGGGTGTTATACTCAAACAATGCTCATGGAACACTACATCAAAAACTAATGATGTACTGCATGGTGACTAACATAACATAATTTAAAAAAATAGAAAAAATACTTTCTGAATATAAATCCTTTGATATTTATGGAATATTTTCTCCCTGTCAGTGGTTTACCTTTTATTCTCTTAGTACATGAAGAAGAGCTGAAGTTTTAGATTTTGATAAAGTCTGGTTTATTAATGTTTTTCTTTAATGGCATATGCTTTTTTGTGTCACATCTAAAATGTCTTTGGTTATGCTCAAGGTTGCAGAATTTTTCTTATGTTTTATCTTTTTGTAGTTTTAACTTTTGCATTTATGTCTTTTATCCATTCTAAGATATTTTTTGGTATATTATGTGTGGTAAAGGTCAAGATGCATTTATTTTTTCCATATGGTTATGCATATGGTTCCACATATTTCTTTGCTCCATATGGTTGTCAAAGCTTTTTTGAAAGCTCTCTTTCTGCACTGAATAACCTTGTCCACTGTGTTCAATTGAATATATATGTATGGTTCTATTTATGCACTCTTCATTAGAACAGGACACTTAAAAAATAAGTGTATTAAATATTATTTTTATTTTGCTTTTATCCCAATTACCTTCTAACACTTGATAATTTAGAGATGCTGAGGAATCAACTAGCTAAGGGAATGAGAACTAGAAAGGAAGCTGAAAGACTCCTTATTTTACTGAAAATAAAGACTGAAACATGGTAGTGGGGCAGCCTCAGTAAGAAATGAAGTTGTGCAAAAACATACATTCATTGAAAACTGGCCATTAGAAGGATACTCTGTAATAAAGATTTGTCTAGACTTAATAGATTCTTAATAAATATGTATTTTAACCAAATAGTGAGTGATAGGTGAATAAATGTGGGAAGTAGAGTGGCATATTTTCTCTCCTTATAAATTACTGGTATTCCTACCTTTTTTTTTTTAAAGGCTTTCAACAGGTTTTATTCTAAGGCGCATTTTGCATAGTGTCAATAAGTAGAATAAATTTAGATACCATCTGGTAAAAGTTTTACATTTTACATATTAAGAAAGCATTTCAGCCACAAGGGAGATAGTGTTCAAGGCACTCTGTGAATGGAGGAAAGAATCTTGATCCAGATCTTTGGACTTTTTGTGCAGGTTTTCAGTTCCTTCCACTATAGTAAAAGTTTTGTTTCAAATACCATAAATGGTGATTTAAAATAATTTAAAATAATTGAATTGGGGCTCCTGGGTGGCTCAGTTGTTAAGAGTCTGCCTTTGGCTCAGGTCATAATCCTGGGGTCTTGGGATGGAGCCCTACATCGGGCTCCCAGCTCGGTGAGAAGCCTGCTTCTCCCTCTCCCACTCCCCCTGATGTGTTCCTTCTCTTGCTGTGTCTCTCTCTGTCAAATGAATAAATAAAATATTTTGAAAAATTAAATAAAATAATTGAATCAACTTTGGTAGGGTAATTTTTTAAAAATCTTTAGGGGAAATATTTTAGAAAGAAACGTACAGGGAGTGAGCACATTGGTAATAGTTAAATCTAATTCTTCCACCCAAGATTAGTTTGGTTCTAAATACTGCTTAAAGACTTTGTAGGACTATATGTTGATATAATGCTTAATTGTGTAGTGCCTAAATCAAGCAAGGGTTACATGCACAATCCCAAGGAATTAAATTCTTTGTATTTTTTTTTTTAAGATTTTATGTATTTATTTGAGAGAGAGCTCTTGCAAGTGTGCAGTAGCAGGGGGAGGGGCAGAGGGAGAAGCAGACTCCCTGCTGAGCAGGGAGGCCTGATGGTGGGGCTCAGTCCCAGGACCTCAAGATCATGACCTGAGCTGAAGTCAGACACTTAACTGACTGAGGCTCCCAGGTGCCACTCTTCTGTATTTTTTAGTAGAGTTACTCTGTGGAAATCAAGTATCTGTGGTAGTAATAGGAAGGTGAAAAGTTGTGAATAGTTGTTTCTGTCTTTTGACTATATATAAACTGTTATATTTACCGAAAAAGAGATTCCCACTCAAGAACATGGAATTAAGTCTGCTTTCTGCAAACTAAATTACATAATCAATACATCCTATATCAAAATAGAGATACTCAACATTAGAATAGGGAGTGTGGTGGTTTTCACAAAGTTAGTTTTGAGACTAAAATAATTTGAAGGCAGTAATCTGTTTAAAGAATGAATTTGTCATTCAGGAGAGGCGGCTGGTCAGTGGTAGAAGGATGCACAAAGAAAGCTGGGGATTCAGACACATGCAAAGACCCAGTAAGTGGTGCTGAGAGAACAGAATGCTCTTTCTTTCCTTCTTTCTTTCCTTCCCTCCTTCCTTTCTTTCTCTCTCTCTCTCTTTCTCTCTTTCTCCCTCCCTCCCTCCCTCCCTTTCTCTCTCTCTTTCTTTTTTTCTCCCTCCCTCCCTTTTTTGACTATTGGTTTTTTTTTTTTTCTTTTCCTTTGATTTTAATGTCAAATTGTTGCAAAAGGTAAAGTTGCTTATCCTTAATGTTTTTGTCTAGGAGTTACTGGATTCTGGTAGTTACATTAATGTCTTTGATCCATTTTGAGTTGATTTTTGTATATAAGATAGTGGTCCACTTTTACTTTTTTGCATGTGCCTATCCATTTTTCCCAGCACCATTTATTGAAGTGACTGTCCTTTCCCTATTTTTGGCTCCTTTATTATAAATTAATAGATCAATATGGATGAGTTTGTTTCTAGGCCCTCTATACACATTGATCTATGTGTCTGTTTTATGGCCCATGCCATACTGTTTTGATTACAATAGCTTTTAATACTGTTTGATATCAGGACATGTGATAACTCCATCTTGTCACTTTTTTTGAAGATTGGTTTGATTATTCAAGGTGTTTTGCTGTTCCGTACACATTTTAGGACTGGTTTTTTTTTTTTTTTTTGTATTTTTGTGAAAAAATACCCTTGGGATTTTGATATGGATTGCAGTGAATCTGTAAATCAATCTTGGTATTAAGGAATTTAAGCAATATTTATTCAGTCATGAACATGGACTATCTTTCCATTCATTTGTACCTTCTTCAGTTTCATTCATTAATATCTTACAGTTTTCAGTGTACAAAACTTTTACCTCCTTGGTTAAATTTATTCCTAAGTATTTTTGCTGATGTTGTTTTTAAGTGGGATTATTTTTCTTAATTTCTCTTTCTGCCAGTTCATGTATAGAAATGTGACTGGTTTTGTATGTTTTTATATCCTACAATTTTACTGAATTATTCTTTTTTTTTTTTTAAAGATTTTATTTATTTATTTGACAGAGAGAAATCACAAGTAGACAGAGAGGCAGGCAGAGAGAGAGGAAGGGAAGCAGGCTCCCTGCTGAGCAGAAAGCCGGATGCGGGACTCTATCCCAGGACCCTGAGACCATGACCTGAGCTGAAGGCAGAGGCTTTAACCCATTGAGCCACTCAGGCGCCCCCCTGAATTCTTTAAAAATTTTTTTTTTAAGTTTTAAGGTTTTCCATATATAATATCCTATAATCTGTAATAGAGACAGTTTGACATCATCCAATATAGATGCTTCTTATTTCTTGCCTAAGTGCTCTAAGATTTCCCATAGTATGTTGAATAAAAGTAGTGACAACGAGAGTCCTTGTCTTCTTCCTTGTCTTAGATGAAAAACTTTCAGCATTTCACCATTGAGTGTGGTATTAGCTGTGGGCTTGTCATATATGGCCTTTATTATGTTGAAGTACATTCCTCTCATATACAGTTTATTGAGAATCTTTATTATAAAAGGATGTTAAATTTTGTCAACTACTTTTTCTCCATCTGTTGAGATGATCATAAGATTTTCATTTTTCATTTTATTAATGTGTGGTATATCACATCAATTGATAAGCTGATGTGAACCGTTCCTGTCTTCCCAGAATAAATCCCACTTTTTTATGGCATATATATTGCATTTTTTGATGTATTGTTCTAATGTATTTGTTGGGTTTGGTTTGCTAATAGTTTGTTGATGATTTTTGCCTCTATGTTTATCAGGGATATTGACCTTTAATTTTCTTGTGGTGTCCTCATCTGGCTTTGGTCTCAGGATAATACTGGGCTCAGAAAATGAGTTTGAAAGTGTTTCCTCTTCTTTTGTTTTGGAAGCACTTGAGAAGGATTGGTATTTATTCTTTCTAAAATACTTGGTCGAATTATCCAGTGAAGCTGTCTGGTCCTGGACTCTTTTTCTATTGAGAGGTTTTTGATTAGAGATTCAGTCTCCTTATTCACTTATTAGTCTCTTCAGATTTTGTGCTTCTCCATGATTCATTGTGGTAGGTTGTTATGTTTATAGGAATATTCATTTATTCTAGTTATCCAGTTTATTGCCACATAGTTATTCATCACAGTCTCATTATTTTTTGTATTTCTGCAGTACAAGTGTAATGTGTCCTCTTCGATGTCCGATTTTGAGTCCTCTTTTTTCTTAGTCTAGGTAAACACTTGCTAGTTTTGTTTATTTAAAAAAAAAAAACCAGCTCTTAGTTTTATTGAACTTTTCTATTGTTTTTCTCATCATTATTTCATTTATTTCCTTTGTTATATCCTTCCTTGTGCTAAGTTTGGGCTTAATTTGTTCTCTTCTTTCTAGTTCTTTGATGTGTAAAGTTAGGTCATTTTGTATGAGTTCTTTCTTGTTTCCTAATGTAGGTGTTTATTATGTAAACTTCCATTTTAGAACTATTTTGCTACATCCCATAAATTTTGTTAATACTTATATCAGATAAAGTAGACTTTAAGCTAAAGACTGTAACAAGGGACCAAGAAGGTCATTATGGAATGATAAAGGGATTAATTCATCAAGAGGATATAACATTTGTAAACATTTATGCACCCAACATATATGAGCACCTAAATATATGAAGTACCTATTAACGGATCTGAAGGGAGAAATAGACAGCAACACAATAATAGCAAGAAATTTCAATAGTCCACTTTATAGATAGATCACTGAGACAGAAAATCAATAAGGAAACATTGGATTTAAACTACACATTCAAGCCAATAAACCTAACAGACGTATACAAAACATTCCATGTAACAGCAGCAGAATACACATTCTGCACATGTAATGCTCTCCAGGATAGATCATATGGTATGCCCCAAAACATATCTTAATAAATTTAAGAAGATTGAAATCTTATCAAGCATCCTTATGATCATAATTGTGTAAGTAAAAATTTATGACAAAACTGGAAGGTTTACAAATATGTGGAGATTAAACAGCATGTTCCAGAACAGTGAATGGGTGAAAGAAGAAATCAGAAGAGGAATGAAAAAAATATCGTGAGATATATGAAAATGGGAACTCAACATATCAAAACTTTTGGGAGGATGTTCTGATCTGTAGGCATTGCATGTCTTATTTGGGTGTCTTGTATAATCTTTTTGTGAAGAGGTGTGCTTTAGGTTGCCTATTTAAACATCTGATTTTTATGTCTCACTTCCCTTGCTCTGATTTTTGGATATCAGATGGTGTTCTGCTTATATTTTGGTTTCCCAGAAGCACACTCATGTTGACAGTGTACTAGGCAGTGGATATTAGTTTCTGGTTCTATGAGTCATTAATATTATAAAAGTTATTGAGTAAAGTGCCAATTTGATTTCATATCTTTACCTTACAGTATATTTGGGTAGAGAGTCTGCATTCATGAATCTGATAAGCAGCTGAGCAGATGAACAACTGTGAGTCAGCAAGGGAGAAATAGGGATGTAGTAGAAAGAAACTTTACCTTGTAGGGGATAAATCATTGCATTGTGTCAGATGTTACGTAGCCTGGCGGCCATGGATTTGTCTGTGAAGGGACTCCGGAAACAGTAATATTTGGGATTCAGTTTTAAATATTTTCCTTATATGTGTTATAGTTAACTTACATGATCTTCTGAATTTCAATGTAGAACCTTATTTAGATATGCACTGGAGTGAAAGGAACATAACTCTGTTCACCTGTGTAGCAAAACAGATTCAACTCAACTACAGAAGAGCTAAGAATTGGTTGTGAGTACAAGAAGGAGCTAAGAGCAAAGCCTGGAGCTTCTATCTGCAATAGCCCCAAATCATTAGGTATAAATTTGCCAAGGAACAAAGCAGAGGAGTGAGTATCCTTTCATCCTCAATAAAACTGTTCAACGTAAAAAGTATTGGATGTATTTTTTTTTGTTATTTCTATTTGTGCAATGATTGTTTTTAAGAACTAAGTTGAATTGATAGTCACATAGAATTATTTTTAAAATCTTAGGTAGCTTTTATATTCTTTAAAAATGCAGTTGTTTGTAAGAAAACACACTTATAAGGTTAAGATAGAAGCATAGATAACTTCTTTTTCTCAAGGGTGTCATTAGATGTGTAGAAAAAAAGTATTAAAGTTGTCAGCTGACATTGGTGATACTCCTTTGTCACCACCCTGGCTCAAATGGATGTTTTAAACTTAGATTTTGGAACAAGAAAGACGTAGCTATGAAAATGAACTCATCATTTTCAACAGGATAATCTTTAGTGACTTTCAATAATGATAGAGTGACAAAGTATTTCCATTTAAACGCGCTTTGTGTGGAGTAATATGGTATTGAGATTCACTATCATTCTCCTACTAAACAGCATTGAAGTTTCTGGTGAGCTCTTCCCATGGATTGAGTTATGCTACATATTTGTAATCAAATGAGGTATATTCTTCTTAGTTAAAAAAAAAAAAAAAAAGAATGTATGCCCCATTCTGTTTGCTCACTGCAGATGAAATCAGGGACTCTACTCTCCCCTTAATAATGTATAGACAGTACCATGTCATGGATTGTGAGAAGGTGTTTGGTAAATTAATGAAAGCGTAAGCTTTAGCACTACTTTTATGAAAATTAAATGTGGAATTCAATAGAGTGTGTCTAAACTGAACAGAGCATTAAATTAAATTTGTGTTCCTTCATTTTGGTTTAAGAAAATAAAGGAATTACTGGTGGAGCATAGAATGTGGATTATTCATAGAACTGGAGCAAATTATTAGTTTTAGTTGGAAGACTTATTCCTTTTTAAAAGAATGCTTGGATATTTAAAGTAAGCCATAATTTGTGAGCTTAAACATACAGCAAGAGAAAAAAAAATTATTAACCCTGCAAAGTTGGAAATTGATTTTAAGTTTATTATTTATTTGGAGTAGGGAAAATTACAAAAAATTGGAATTAGAAAACACAAATGCTGTATGGAAAATAGAGATTACTGATTGGGGAAGAAACTTAAGGAGAAAACTGGGTCTCATATTAAAACTCTCAGAAACTGAGGAAAAAGCTGCTGCTGCTGAAGGATTTGTTGTAGACTGGCCTTCATACCATGAGACATCTAGAAAACTGAAGAAAATATGACATATCTATTTGATATATAGAATAGCCGGTACACGATTTTGTTCCCTAGGAGAAGGGAAACAAGCATGATGAGCTCTATTCACATGGCTTTCTGACCAAAGGAAATGTCTGGACTGTAGTGCAGGGAGGTACAGGCAAACAGACCCTGGCATTTTTGCTGAATTATAGCTCAGGGAGGTCAAAGTAGGTGGAATTTGGGGGCAGAAGTGTTGGAGAATTTGCATTTACATAGAGAGCTTTTAAAACCAGCAAGGTGGACCTGCCAAGTATTGTGTTGGAGGAAATTCCACAAGGCCAAGCAAGGAACAGTTGTGAGGAAGCCATCACTTACACATCCCGGGGAGATATCTGCATTTCCACTGGTCAGAGTCAGGAGACCTTTTTAAATACCACAGGCCTTTTATAGAGGAACTTATAAAGGTCTCTCATTTAGTGGTACAGCTAAACTGAGAGGAAGGTTATTCTAGAACAGCACTAACACTGCTTAAAACACAGGCCTTGAAAAGATTAAGCTGATTTGCAAGAAATGTAGTGTCATAAACTCTGATTTTTTTTTTAAGATTTTATTTATTCATCTGACAGAGATCACAAGTAGGCAGAGAGACAGGCAGAGAGAGAGGGGAAGCAGGCTCCCCGCCGAGCAGAGAGCCCAACAAGGGACTCGATCCCAGAACCCTGAGATCATGACCTGAGCTGAAGGCAGAGGCTTAACCCACTGAGCCACCCAGACGCCCAACTCTGAATTTTTGAATGAAATTTTACCCTACTTGTATGTTAACCTGTCAGACTGCCATAATTTCATAGAAGCTGACAGGAGACACAAGACTGCTGGATTTGAAACAAAGGACAGTTTATTAATTGTACCAATGATAGTAACTAGAGTGTAAGTGTTTTTGTGTTGGTTTCCTGAGTCTCCGTTCCCACAGGCAATGCAGAGAATTGTCTGTAATGTGGGTCATGGTACAGGAGAGGAATCTAGATCTTAAGGAATCAGAATGTTTTATAATGGGAAATAAGCCTGCCTGTTCTTGGCTTCACAGGGTGACATTATCTTTATTTATCGTGGACACTGAGGATACCTATCATTTGCTCCAGAGGGAGACAATTTCTCTATCCCCCAAGGTTGGTTACTATTAAAACATCATTGAAAAGTAGAACAAAACAAGGGGCAGTTTCATCTCTCTTACAATATTTGCAGAAATAGGAGAGACCTGTGGAGAACCGTGTCCCAACAATATTCACCATCATTTTTAAATCATTTTGTCTTCCAGTAAATTTTTACATGAATAAACAACTCTGTTTTCCACTCTGATTTACGTAGTCATCAGAGTCTGGGACCAAATGCAGTTTTTATCTCATGGAATATTTACTATTAATAGGACTTAATACAGTACAGCCAACCTGCTGTTTTGACCTCAGTCATGCCCCCACCCAGCTTAAGCAAATTCTCATAAATTATTAGAATCCACTTTAGAAAGAAGCCTATAGTCCTAAGGAGATACCAAAAGGTATATTGAAAAATATTTGGAATTAAATGATAATGAAAACAAAATATTAAAAAGTTAAGAATGCAGTTAAGACCACGTTTGGACAGATTTATAGCTTAAATGTTTATGTTAGAAGATAAGACCTAAAGTTAGTGATTTAACCATCTGTTTTAAAAAGTTGAAAGGGCAAATTAAACTCAAAAATGTAGAATAAGGGGAAAAAGGGATATCAATAAAATAGAAAGCAGTGGAGAAAAGGTAACAATACTTAAAACTGATTCTTAAAAAGATAATTAAAATTGATAAACCTGTAGCCAAACTGTTAAAGAAAAAGGAGAAAGGACATAAATTATGACTATCGGATGAAAGAAGAGATAGTACCAGAGATCATAGAGATATTCAGGGGAGAATAAGAGTATTATGAGCACCTATATTGCTAGTAAAATAAGTCAAATGAAATGGACAAACTCTTGAAACAGAAAAGTAACCAAGCTGATACATGAAGAAACAGAACCGCTTAACCAATTTATTTTCTCACAGTTCTGGAAGCTGGAAGTCTGAGATCAAGGTGTAGGCACATTTAATTTCTTCTGAAGCCTTTTCCTTGGCTTGTAGATGGATGTCTTCTTCCTTTCTGTCTTCACATGATCTTTCCTCTGTGTGTATATGACCTAATTTATCTTCTTTATAAAGTTGTCAGTCATATTAGATGAAGTCTAATGATCTCATTTTAATTAAATTACCTCTTTAAAGGTAATTCAAGCACTGTCAAATTTTGAGGTACTAGTAGTTAAATCTTCAACATGAATATTGGGGGGATACAGTTCAGCTCATAACACCCTATATATTAAAGAAATCAAATCTGTAAACAAAAATGGTCCCTCAGAAAGCCTAGATCTTGGTGGTTTCACTCATGAATTTTATTACACGTTAAGAAATAATACCAATGCTACACGGACATTTGGGAGAAAATGGAGGAAGAGATAAAGTGTCCCATCTTGTTTTATAAGGCCATCATAACTCTAACCCAAAGATAGTAAAGATAAGAATAGACACAAATATTCTTTAAAATATGGCAAATTGAATCCAGTAATATATAAACATAACACAATATGACAAATAATTATACTTACTCCAGTATGCAACTTTGGTTATGTACTTGAATCATTGTTATTCACCTTATTAACAGAAAAAAAACTAGAAAAAAACCCACAACAACCCAATACAGTCATAGTAATCTTTCCAGGAAAAAGAAGTAGGCACTAATTCATAATTTTAAAAAAATTCTTTAAACTCAGAATAGAAAGGTACTTCATACTAATAAAGATAATCTACAGTTACCCTAAGCTAACATCATACCTAATGGTGAATATTTGTATCCTTTTCCTTCAAGTACTAAAGTGTTTGCTTTCACTCTTATGTAGTATTATACAGGAAGTTCTCTCACCAGTGTAATAAATCAAGGAACAGACATAAAGGCACACAGATTTTAAGTGAAGAGGTAAAACTATATTTGCAGACAACATGATCACGTGCATAGAAAAGTCTGTCCTCTTTAAAAAGGCGATTATCACAAATAAGTGAATTTTTTAAAAAATGTTGAAAAATGTCAGTATAAAAAAATCAGTTCTTCTATATATTAAGAGCAAATAAATATTGAAATAAACTACATGAGAGTAAATTCATGAAATACATAAGAATAAACTTAATGAAATACACAAATGATATTTATACTGAAAATTATAAAATATTGCCAAGAAAATTAACAAAGACCTAAATAACTGGAGAAACATGCTATGTTCATGCTTATAAGAGTCAACATTGCTGAAATAGTAATTGCACCAAAATTGATATGTAAAATTAATAAAATCTTTAAAGACCTTAATCTTATTGAAATTGATAAGTGAATTCTAAAATCCAAAAGGAAATTAAAAAGACATTTATGTAGTTGCTAGAATAATTTTGGAAAAGAATTGAAGATTTATACTACATGATTTTAAGAACTACTGCAAAGCTACAGTAATAAAGAATATAATTTTGGTACAAGGATGTATATATTGCAATAAAATATTGTAGAATCCAGAACTAGACCTACACATATGTCAGTTAAGATATTACAAAGTGCATAATGGAGTTAGGATTGTCTTTACTCTAAAAGATATGCAAACAACTGGGCATCTTAGAAATAAATAAACCTTGAATTTACCACTTAGTATACACAAAAAAGAACAATAGATTTTAACATAAAAGCTAAACTTACACAATTCTTAAAACCAAGGAGACATTTTCACAAACTTGAAATGGGCAACATTTCTTTAGATAAGAAAGCAAAATCAAAACCATAAGAAATTAGTTGACAAATTGAACTCGATCAAAGTAAAAAATGATTTTTATGTCACTTCTTTAAGTGACATCATTAAGAAAGTGAAAAGACACAAAATAGAAGAAAATATTTGTAACTGGTTTATATTTGGCTTAGGATTTATATTCAAAATATATTAACTTCTAAGCTCAATACTAAGACAAAAAAGTAAGTGAAAGATTTGGACTATTTCCCAAAGATGACATAAAGATGGCTAGAAAGCATGAGCTAAATTGCCAAATACCCCAATTTTCAGGAAGATGCAAATTAAAAATCACAATGATACATTACCTCATAGTTACAAGACTGCTGATGAGAAAGTGGAGCAACTAGAATGCTCATACATTAAGGTGAGAATGTAAAATGGCACACTGCAATTCTACCTTCCTGAAAGAAATAAAAACAAATGTCTACACAGATCCATGTTTCTGAATATTCATAGCAACCTGAATACTCATAACTTCATAAACTGGACACAACCTAAATGTTCATAGGTAAATAGGCAAACATACTTTGGTGTGTCCATATAACGGAATACTGCTTAGTTGAACAAATAAACTATAGATACACGTATTGACATGGAGGAGCCTCAAAACATTGTACTAGTGTAGGAGGCCAGATCAAAAGATTATTTCCAGTGAGATTTACATGATATTCTAAAAGAGGGAAAATCATCTTTGGTGACAGTATGCAGATGAGTGTTTGCTTGGAGACTGTGTTGAGGGTATGAGACTAATGGTAAAGGAGTCCTAGAGGACTTTTTAAGGTAGTAGAATTGTTCTTTGTTGTGATGGTCATTATAGTTATACAGATCCATGTAGATACATAGATCCTTTTCAAAAACCACTCTATACTTAAAATTGGTATATTTTAATTGCATGTAAATTGTCAATAAAGCTGATTTTATTTTTGTAAAGGATTTTATTTATTTATTTGACAGTGCAAGCGAGTGCACAAACAGGGAGAGGAGTGGGCAGAGGGAGAGGGAGAAGCAGGCTTCCCATTCAGCAAGGAGCCTGATGTGGGGCTGTATCCCAGTAACCTGGGATCATGACTGAGCCCACTGCAGACGCTCAATAAACTGAGCCACCCAGGCGCCACAATAAAGTCGATTAAAAATAAAAAAAAACAACTATGGAGGAGTAAAAGATTCTTGGTGTTAGGAAAACAATTGACTTACCTCAAATTATTTAAAATATTTTCTAGGTAGAGCTGAACTTTTCCACTTTTTTAAATTTAGAGTTGGCCAAGATTTTCTTTAAGGAAATGTGAGTGTAGTTCACGTGTGTTATTTCTTGTTGGAGGATTAAAACACTTTAAGTGCTTCCCCATGCTCTCTTTTTTCTCTTGTATCACAACCAGGAGTATTTGGAATGGTAGTTTCTTCATTAACCTAGACTTCTGAGTGACTAGGATCAGCAGAAACTTCCTATTGATAAAAGAAGGATATATATAGTAAAACTTTGTGGTTTTAAACTACTGAGATTTTTTTGTTTTTGCTTTAGATTAAAAATGACCTACTTGGATGGACACGAAGATTTTTCCTTTCTTAGATATGACTGGCCTAACCATAATCTTACTATGTATATGAGCCCATAACTTCCTTTAGGGACTATAATATACTTATGTAGTCTTGGCCATGATTTCTCTTCTTAGCTGTGCCTCGTTGGTATCTTTGTTTCATGACTATGCCCCATAATTCTTACGTTCATAGTGGTGGAGAAGGAGATTTGAGAGAAAATGGCCGAGTCAGCCAAATGTATTTTAACCATCATGTCCTTCTGATGGTCAGCTGGTGTAATCATACTTGTATAAACCAATTCTCAGTGTCAATCATATGAGTTCTTAAAGTGGAAACTTTTATAATATTTCATGAGTGGATAGAATTAAACAGTATTTTGGCTACCTAGAAATCATTTCTGGGAGATTATACATTTTTTTGAAAAGCAAGGTTTTCTGAGATATAATTTATATATGGTAAATGCCACCCTTTTTTTAAAAGTTTTTATTTAATTCCAGGTAACACACAGTGTAATATTAGTTTCAATTATACAATGTAGTGACTCAACAAAAATCCACTTTTTAGGTTTATAGTTTTTACAAAAGATATGGTCCTATACTGACCACCACAATTGAGATATATTTACATTATCTCCCACATTTCCTTTATATCTCTTTGTCATAAGTCTCCTCTCTTTACCTCTAACCTAGAAACCTCTGTCCCGACTTATGTCCCTGTAGCTTTGCATTTTAAAGGATGTCATATAACTAGAGTCATATAACATTATGGCTGTGTGTGTTTGACTTCTTTTATGTACCAGGATACTTATGAGTTGTATGCTATTTTTATATATATTGTTAGTACTGTCCTTTTTTATTCCAGAATATTGTTCTATTATATAGATATACCACTATTTATCCTTTCTGTAATTCATGGAGAGAAGTTTTGAAATTGCCTACTTAAGATTTTAAGGAACATTTAACTTTTAATTATTCTTATTAGACATATTATTCAACATTATTTATTGTTTAGGATGATGTCACATCCAGAATAAGGAAAATACAGTAGATTCAAGATGGATAGGAATTTGATATACAAAATTTTGCAGCATTTACAACAGGATGATATAAATTCTACTCTCTAATTCCAGAGGCCAAGAGTTACTGACTTTTTAAATGTGAAATCGTGGTAAAACACCGGTTGCATGGATGGATTCCCAGGTCAGATTTTTTCAGTCGACATTCCAACTGTGGCACTTACTCATCACTGAACCTTATTCTGGTTGATTACACCTCTGTTTCCTTCATGCCTAAAATGGATGTAATGTCTCTACATTGTAGTGTGGTCTTACCAGCATCATAGTGGTGCTCTGGTGGATTGAATGAATTAGTACTTAGAAATTAGGACAATGCTTCAATTAGCTATTATTTTTCTTTTCTTAACATTCCTGCTGCAAGTACACATTTCAAACCAGCACCACTCCTCTCAGACCTGCTTTCTCAGCATTTTGCACCATTGCTTGAAGCTATTTTTCATCAGCAGTCAGCTGATCAGTAAAGAGTAAAGAATCAGTAAAAAGTAATCTCAGCCATTGCAAATTTGTTTTCCCTTAGAGCACTGCTGATGGGTTCTATCTGGATGGACGTGGAGGTATTTATAGTCTTTGAAAGACCAGTGTTTTGTATATTCTAAATTAGAGACTGACTTACTAGATATTCCATAAACACAGAAAATAGTTACAGCTCTCATGATATGTAAAACTGTTTTTCAGTCTATTTTATTTAAAAAGTAAGTTTTAGATAAGGTTGTGCCCTGGAGAGCACTTTTACTTTCTTTATAACATAAGGGGGGAAACTGCCAGGAATGATAGATTTTTACATATTAGTTTTTACTCAGTCTTTGATTCTGGGGAGAGGGATTGTTACGGGCTGAGTTTAGTTGGCTCAACATAACTCCTGACAATCAATGTTCATATGGAATCTGAATCGTAGTAGCTACTGGAGAGTCAGGCTATGGCTGTGTCTTAAACAGTTAGTGATTTCCAGTGACTTAAAAGAGGGATATTTCCTCTCTTCAAAAACATTTTTCCTTAGTAAGTCAATACTATTATTTTAAATGAATTAGACGCTGTTGTAGTGATCAAAAAGAGATGGATTTTCTTATACCTGACAACATATTAAGGAAGAGACCTGGAATTTTGAATGAGGCTCCAATAAAGAAAATCAGGGAAAACACCTGTGTTCAGTGCACTTAGGCTTTTTGCAAACTAGAGAAAAAAAATTCTATATGTCTAGCTCAGAGGGCTTCCTTAAAAACCTATTTAAACACTGTTAATAAATAAGGTTCTTGTGGAAGTTCACTTCTAAGACATCTGATCATTCTAATAAGATTTGATTTCCTTTTTTTTTTAGTCAAAGAAACTGATATGAAATAGAGATGCTTGCATATCATTACAAGGAAGACATCCAGGCTTTTTTAAAGATTACAATGACATGTAATGAAACTTGTAATTGCCTTATAAAATGGTGCCTTTCTGGCTCACCTCAGAGATTGCTTTATCATTAAAAGGAGACAACTGTTCTTTTAGTGTTAAAGCAATAAAACCTTTTCTTACTTTCTAATTCCCAGCATGAACTGGTCATTTTCTCTTTCAAATCTATTAACTGTGCTTAAATTTTAGTTGTTAGTGCCAGAACCAACTTACTCTTAGGTTCCCAAAAAGATACATTAAATCCTTCTCAAAAATTCTTTTCGACCTGAGTGCTTGTTACTTCCTTCTTTTGAGAGCCAGCATATGACTCACTTTACATTATATCCTATGTGTTTGATTTTCTCTGTTTTATGATCTGTTTTGTTTGAAATAAAGGATCAAGAAACCTGAGTCCAGGAAAGGCCTCATGATTGATTTGGCATACTTGTCGTTATAAGCGGGGAGACTTCTCTTAATCCTGTGGAAGTGAGAATTGCATCTACATGGAGGAGAATAGTCTTAAGGGGCTCAGTTGCTACTTTAAAAGTATGAAAATTAGGTATGTAACTTTGTGAAAAATAAAAAAGAATTTTACCCTTGGAATAATTGAGAACTCTTGCTCACCCCAAACTCTCTTGGCATGTAGTTACCTTGTAAGGCTTAATTATACAGGTCTAAGGATAAACATGTACTAAAAATTCTTAGATTAAAAACCTAAAATTACTGCTGGGTCATAGGGTAGTTCTATTTTCAACATTTTGAGGAACCTCCATGCTGTTTTCCAGAGTGGTTGCACCAGCTTGCATTCCCACCAACAGTGTAGGAGGGTTCCCCTTTCTCCACATCCTCGCCAGCATCTGTCATTTCCTGACTTGTTAATTTTAGCCATTCTGACTGGTGTGAGGTGGTATCTCATTGAGGTTTTGATTTGTATTTCCCTGATGCCAAGTGATGCAGAGCACTTTTTCATGTGTCTGTTGATCATCTGGATGTCTGCAGAAATGTCTGTTCATGTATTCTCGCCGTTTCTTGGTTGGATTATTTTTTCTTTAGGTGTTGAGTTTGATCTAAGTTCTTTATAGATTTTGAATATTAGCCCTTTATCTGATAGGTGATTTGCGAATATCATCTCCCATTCTGTCAGTTGCCTTTTAGTTTTTGTTGACTGTTTCTTTGGCTGTGCAAAAGCTTTTGATCTTGATGGAGTCCCAATAATTCATTTTTTCCCCTTGCTTCCCTTGCCTTTGGCAATGTTTCTAGGAAGAAGTTGCTGTGGCTGAGGTCAAAGAGGTTGCTGCCTGTGTTCTCCTCAAGGATTTTGGTGGATTCCTGTCTCATATTGAGGTCTTTTATCCATTTTGAGTCTATTTTTGTGTGTGGCGTAAGGAAATGGTCCATTTTCATTTTTCTGCATGTGGTTGTCCAATCTTCTCAACACAATTTGTTGAAGAGATTGTCTTTTTTCCATTGGACATTCTTTCCTGCTTTGTTGAAGATTAGTTGACCATAGAATTGAGGGTCTATTTCTGGGCTCCCTATTCTGTTTTGTTGATCTATGTGTCTGTTTTTGTGCCAGTACTATACTGTCTTGATGATTATAGCTTTGTAATAGAGCTTGATGTCCAGACTTGTCATGCCACCAACTTTCATTTTCAACATTCCTCTGGCTATTTGGGGTCTTTTCTGGCTCCATATAAATTTTAGGGTTATTTGTTCCATTTCTTGGAAAAAAATGGATGGTATTTTGGTAGGGATTGCATTAAATATGTAGATTGCTTTAGGTAGCATAGACATATTCAGAGTATTTTTTCTTCCAGTCCATGAGCATGGAACGTTTTTCCATATCTTTGTGTCTTTTCAGTTTCTTTAATGAGTACTTTATAGTTTTCTGAGTACAGGTTCTTTGCCTCTTTGGTTAGGTTTATTCCTAGGTATATTACGGTTTTGGGTGCAATTGTAAATGGGATTAACTCCTTAATTTCTCTTTCTTCTGTCTTGCTGTTAGTCTTTGGAATGAAATATATTTCTGAGCATTGATTTTATATCCTGACACTTTACTGAATTCCTGTATGAGTTCTAGCAGTTTTGGAGTGGAATCTTTTGGATTTTCCACATAAAGTATCATATCATCTGCAAATAGTGAGTTTGACTTCTTTTTTGCCGATTCAGATGCTTTTTCTTTCTTTTTGTTCTCTGATTGCCAAGGCTAGGACTTCTAGTACTATGTTGAATAGCAGTGGTGATGGTGGACATCCCTGCCGTGTTCCTGACCTTAGGGGAAAAGCTCTCTGGTTTTCCCCCTGAAGAATGTTATTCGCAGTGGGTTTTTTATAGATGGCTTTGATGGTACTGAGGTATGTACCCTCTATGCCTACTCTGTGAAGAGTTTTGATCAAGAAAGTATGCTGGACTGTGTCAAATGCTTTTTCAGCATCTGTTGAGAGTATCGTGTAGTTCCTGTTCTTTTATTAATGTATTGTATCACATTGATTGATTTGTGGATGTTGAACTGACCTTGTAGCCCAGGAATAAATCCCACATGGTCGTGGTGAATAATCCTTTTAATGTACTGTTGGATCCTGTTGGCTAGTATTTTGGTGAGAATTTCTACATCTGTGTTCATTAAGGATATTGGTCTGTAATTCTCTTTTTTGATAGGGTCTTTGTCTGGTTTGGGGATCAAGGTAATGCTGGCCTCATAAAATGAGTTTGGAAGTTTTCCTGCTATTTTTTGGAACAGTTTCAGGAGAATAGGTATTAATTCTTCTTTAAGTGTTTGGTAGAATTTCCCTGGGAAGCCCTCTGTCCCTGGGCTCTTGTTTGTTTGGAGATTTTTGATGACTGCTTCAGTCTCCTTACTGGTTATGTGTCTGTTCAGGTTTTCTCTTTTTTCCTGGTTCAGTTTTGGTAGTTTATAGGTCTCTAGGAATGCATCCATTTCTTCCAGATTGTCAAATTTGCTGGCGTATAGTTGCTTATAATATGTTCTTATAATTGTTTGTATTTCTTTGGTGTTGGTTGTGATCTCTCCTCTTTCATTCATGATTGTATTAATTTGGGTCCTTTCTCTTTTCTTTTTGATAAGTCTGGCCAGGGTTTATCAACCTGATTAAATCTTTCAAAGAGACAGCTCCTAGTTTCATTGATTTGTTCTATTGTTTTTTTTTTGTTTTGTTTTGTTTTGTTTTGTTTTTGGTTTCTATTTCATGGATTTCTGCTCTGATCTTTATTATTTCTCTTCTCCTGCTGGGTTTAGGCTTACTTTGTTTTTCTTTCTCCAGCTTCTTTAGGTGTAGGGTTAGGTTGTGTACTCGAGACCTTTCTTGTTTCTTGAGAAAGGCTTGTATCACTATATACTTTCTTCTTTGCTGTGTCCCAAAGATTTTGAACAGTTGCATTTTCATTTTCATTTGTTTCCATGAATTTTTTCAATTCTTCTTTAATTTCCTGGTTGACCCATTCATTCTTTAGTAGGATGCTCTTTAGCCTCTATGTATTTGAGTTCTTTCTAACTTTCCTCTTGTGATTGAGTTCTAATTTCAGAGTGTTTTGGTCTGAAAACATGCAGGGAATGATCCCAGTCTTTTGGTACCAGTTGAGACCTGATTTGTGACCCAGGATGTGATCTATTCTGGAGAATGTTCCATGTGCACTAGAGAAGAATGTGTATTCTGTTGCTTAGGGATGGAATGTTCTGAATATATCTGTGATGTCCATCTGGTTCAGTGTGTCATTTAAGGCCTTTATTTCCTTGTTGATCTTTTGCTTGGAGGTTCTGTCCATTTCAGTGAGGGGGGTGTTAAAGTCCCCTACTATTATTGTGTTATTGTCGATGTGTTTCTTTGATTTTGTTATTAATTAGTTTATATAGTTGGCTGCTCCCATGTTAGGGGCATAGATATTTAAAATTGTTAGATCTTGTTGTTGGACAGATCGTTTGAGTATGATATAGTGTCCTTCCTCATTTCTTATTACAGTCTTTGGCTTAAAATCTAATTGATCTGATATAAGGATTGCCACCCCAGCTTTCTTCTGATGTCCATTAGCATGGTAAGTTTTTTTCCACCTCCTCACTTTAAATCTGGAGGTGTCTTTGGGTGTAAAATGAGTTTCTTGTAGACAGCCTATCGATGGGTCTTGTTTTTTTATCCATTCTGATGCCCTGTGTCTTTTTTTTTTTTTTGTAATCTTATTTTATTTTTTTTCAGTGTTCCAAGATTCATTGTTCATGCACCATACCCAGTGCTCCATGCAGTACATGCCTTCCTTAATACCCACCACCAGGCTCACCCCACCCACCAACCCCCTCCCCTCCAAAACCCTCAATTTGTTTCTCAGAGTCCACAGTCTCTCATGGTTCATCTCCCCCTCTGATTTCCCCCAACTCATTTCCCCTCTCCAGCTGCCAGTGTCCTCCATGTTATTCCTTATGCTCCACAAGTAAGTGAAACCATATGATAATTGGCTCTCTTTGCTAGACTTATTTCACTCAGCATAATCTCCTTTGATTGGGACATTTAGGCCATTTGCATTCAGGGTAACTATTGAAAGAAACGAATTTAGTGCCATTGTATTGCCTGTAAAGTGACTGTTACTGTATATTGTCTCTCTTCCTTTCTGGTCTACTACTTTTAGGCTCTCTCTTTGCTTAGAGGATCCCTTTCAATATTTCCTGGAGGGCTGGTTTGGTGTTTGCAAATTCTTTTATTTTTTGTTTGTCCTGGAAGGTTTGATCTCCTATTTTCAATGACAGCCTAGGTGAATATAATATTTGGCTGCATATTTTTCTCGTTTAGTGCTCTGAATACATCATGCCAGTTCTTTCAGGCCTGCTGGGTCTCTGTGGATAAGTCTGCTGTCAATCTAATATTTCTCCCATTGTATGTTACAGACTTTTTTTCCTGAGCTGCTTTCAGGATTTTGTCTTTGTCTCTAAGATTTCTAAGTTTTACTATTAGATAATAGGGTGTGGACCTAGTTTCATTGATTATGAAGGGAGTTCTCTGTGCCTTCAGGAATTTGATGCTTGTTCCCTCACCAAATTAGGGAAATTCTCTGGTATAATTGGCTCCATATACCTTCTGCCCCTTTGTCTCTTTCTTCTTCTTCTGGGATCCCAAATATTCTAATATTGTTTCATCTTATGGTATCACTTACCTGTCAGATTCTCCCCTCATGGTCCAGTAGTTTGTCTCTCTTTTGCTCAGCTTCTTTATTCTCATGATTTGGTCTTCCATATCACTAATTCTTTTGCCTCATTTATCCTAGCAGTAAGAGCCTCATTTTTTATTGTACCTCATTAATAGCTTTCTTGATTTCAACTTGGTTAGATTTTGTTCTTTTATTTCTCCAAAAAGGGATTTTATTTCTCCAGACAGCGTTTCTCTAATAACCTCCATGTCTTTTTTGAGCCCTGCTAGCACCTTGATAATCGTCATTCTGAACTCTAGACCTGACATATTACCAATGTCCATATTGATTAGGTCCCTAGCCGTTGGTACTGCCTGTTGTTCTTTTTTTTGTGCTGAGTTTTTCCTGCCTTGTCATTTTATCTAGATTAGAATATATGAATGATAGAAAAAAATACTAAAAGGGTGGCAAAGACCCCAGAAAAATGTATGCTAACCAAATCAGAAGAGACCCAAAACTGGGAGGAGAAGAAAGGGGTGAAAAAGAATAAAAAAATTAAAAATAGATATATATACTTATTAGATTGGTGGATAGAACAGAGCCACCCACTTGATTTTGGGTGTATTCTGGTCTCTTAGAAGAAACTACCTCCCAAAATTTTAAAGAAAGAAACTTATATATGTACAAAAATAAGGATAAACAAGATGAAGGGATGGAAGATGAAAATTAAAAAGGATTCTAAAAAAGGAATTGATAAGTTGATAGGAGAAAGAAAAAAAAAGAGGATGTGATCAGGCTGTAGCTAGATTTACAGTATATTTTGATCTATTAGAAGAAATTGTATCCCAAATTTTTAAAGAAAAAAACCTGTATGTATATGAAAAATAGGGTTAAATACAATGGAGGGATAAAATATGACTATAGCAAATGATAATTTAAAAAGATTTTTTTAAGTAAAGATATTGATAAGATAAAATAGTTTAAAAATGTTAAAAGAGGAGAGAGGAAAAGTTAAAAAAAATAGAATAAGAAAAAAATAAAATTAAAAAAATTTTAACTTTGCAAGACTAAAGGATCATGGGAAAAAGTCATGAATTCTCTGAGTTGCTTTCCCCTAGCTCTGGAGTTCCACAGTTCTCCTTGATGGGTGAACTTGGTCTTGTCTGGATGTTCTTGCTGATCTTCTGGAGGAGGGGCCTGTTGTGGTGATTCTCAAAATGTCTTTGCTGGAGCAGAATTTCACAGTCCTTGCCAGTGGCCAGTCTAAGTAATCTGCTCAGGTTCACTCTCGGTAACTTCTGTTCCCTGAATGCTTTTGCTACAGCTTAGAAGGATGGGAATGAAAATGGTGGCTTACCAATCTCCGTCCTTGAGGAGCCGAGACCTCAGAGCCCCACTCCTCAGTGCACCCTCAGAGAAAAGTAGTCAATCCCTCCCATCTCCCTGCTCTCTGGTGCATGGTTCTGTTTGGAGTCTCCAAACCCAGCAGAGTCCTAGTGCACACTCCTGCATTGCTCCTCCCAGAGGAGGAAGGAAGGGATCTCTCTGGATGTGCCACTTGTGGGGTTCCTACTTGAAGACCAGTGACCCAACTGTGCCTTGGATCATGGTTTAAGGTAACCCAAACTCAGAGTGGAGTCCTTGGCTACATCTCTGTAGCTGGCTTCACTCCTCTGATACCTGGTAGCTCTGCCACACTCAGACACCCCTGGTCTTTCTGTGACTCTGGGGGTCCTTAGACCACACTTTCCCATCTTAGCCTCTGGAGCAATGTCCCTCAGTGGAGCAGACTTCTAAAAGTTCTGATTTTGTGCTCCGCTGCTCCACCACTTGCTGGAAGCCAGTCCCTCCCCCCTGCTCTTTATCTTCCCGTGGATCTGGATTCCCTTCTCCCCACATCCTACCTTCCAGAAAGTGGTTAATTTTCTGTTTCTAGAATTGCTGCTCTTCTTCTCTTTTATCTCCTGTTGAGTTTGTAGGTGTTCGGAATGGTTTGATAAACATCTAGCTGAACTCCTGGGACATAATGTTGTTTCAGGCTCCTATTACTCCACCATCTTGCTTCCTCCCTCAATATTATCTCTCTCTCTCTCTTTTTAAATGTTTATTAGAATTCACCTGTGAAGACTTCTGGTCCTGGACTTGGTTTGTTGGAAATTTTTTGATTATTGATTCAATTTCCCTACTGGTAATTGGCCTGTTTAAATTTTCTGATTATTCCTGCTTTAGTTTTGGTAGATCATATGTTTCTAGGAATTTATCCATTCCTTGTATGTTGTCTAATTTTTTGGCATATAGGTTTTCATAAGTTTTAAAAAATTGTATTTCTTTGGTCTTGGGTGTTTATTTCTCCTCATTTGTGATTTTGAGTCTGTTCTCGCTCCCTCTTTTTTTTTTTTTTCAAATGAGTCTGGCTAGTGGTTTATCAGTTTTGTTGATCTTTTCAAAGCACCAGCTCCTGGTTGAATTGATCTGTCATATATTTTTTTAAATTATTATTTTCTATATCCTTTATTTTTGTTTTAGTCTTTATTATCTCCTTCCTTCTGCTGGTTTTGGGTTTTGTTTGTTGTTCTTTTTCTAGCTCCTTTAGGTTTAAGGTTAGGTTGTTTGTTTGACTTTTGCTTCTTGAAGGCCTGTATTGCTATACACTTCATTCTTAGAACAGGTTTTGCTGTATCCCAAAGATTTTGCACTGCTTTTTTTCATTTTTGTTTGTTTTCATGTACTTTTTGAAATCATCTTTGATTTCTTGGTTGATCTGTTGATTGCTAAATAACATATTATTTAACATCTTTGTATTTGTGCTCTTTCCAAATTTTTTCTTGCAGTTGATTTCTAGGTTCATAGTATTGTGATCAGAAGATGCATGGTCTGACTTCAGTCTTTCTGAATTTGTTGAGACTTGTTTTGTGGCCTCATATGTGATGCATTCTGGAGAATGTTCTTTGTGCACTTGAAATGAATGTGTATTCTTCTGATTTAGGTTTTAATGTTCTGAATATGTTTGTTAAATCCATTTGGTTCAGTGTGTAATTCAGAGCCACTGTTTCCTTGTTGACGTTCTGTTTGGATGATTTGTCCATTGATATAAGTGGATCTTAAAGTCCCCTACTATTATGGTATTTCTATGGATTAGTTGCTTTATGTTTGTTATTAATGGTTATATTTGGGTGCCTACATGTTGGGCGTATGAATATTTGCATTTGTTATATTGTAAGCAATATAACAATATTGCTCTATTTTCCCCTTTATCATTGTATAGTGTCCTTCTTTGTCTCTTGTTACAGACTTTGCTTTAAATCTATTTTGTCCAGTATAAGTATTGCTACTCCAGCTTTCTTTTCACATCCATTGCATGATAAATGTTTCTCCGTGCCTTCACTTTAAAAAAAAAAAAAAGATTTTATTTATTTGAGAGAGAGAACTCTAGTGGGGAGGAGGGGCAGAGGGAGAGAGAGAAGTAGACTCCCCACTGAACAGAGAGCCCAACACGGGGCTCAGTCCTAGGATCCTGAAATCATGAACTGAGCAGAAGGCAGATGCTTAACCAATGGTGCCACCCAGATGCCCCTGTACCATCTCACTTTCAATCTGCAGTTGTCTTTATGTCTGAAATGAGTCTCTTGTAGGCAGCATATAGATGGGTCTTTTTTTTTTTTTTAAATCCATTCTGTCTCCCTATGCCTTTTGATTGGAGCATTTAGTCCATTTACACTTAGAATAATTATTGATAAATATGTATTTATGCCTTTTTATTACTTGTTTTGTGGTTTTTGTAGATTTTCTCTGATCCTTTTTTTCATAGTTTGCTAGTTTTCTTTAGTGATATATTTGGATTCTTTTCTCTTTATTATTTGCATATATATTAGTATTTTTTGATTTGTAGTTACCAGCAAGTTTGCATATAATATCTTCTGCATATAGCAGTTTATATTAAGTTGATAGTCACATTGTACTCATTCTTTACTCCTTTATCCCTCCATGTTTTAGGTATAGGGTTACCTAGGACACTAGTTTAAATAGAATAATTCATTGCAATAGTTACTACAAATGTTATCTAGATCATATTTCTTTTTTAGGGTCCTGGTATACAAATTACTTCTATCACATGATGATAATTTGTACTATTTTAATTTAAGAATTGCTTTAACACATTGGTACACACAATGTCTATTATTTGCTATTAGGGTTGAAAATAAATGTTAAAAATTATAGTTCAGTATTTTAGGGAGCATCATTACATCTTAAACTAATTCATGGAATATAGTGGCACATCTGGTCACCTTTTTCAGGTATTTTTATTTACCCCCAAGAAATTCTCTTGGAAGGCTTCATAGGAAGTAGCACTGTTGTATAGACTGATATTCTATGAATGCTTTATAGATAGATTTTTATAGCTGAGTGAGATATTTTCTAACTTTCAAGCTAAAATTCATCTCCAAATAGTGATCTCTATAATTATAAATTTCTGCAATTTTTTCCCTAAGATCACCTCTGCAGATAACCCCTAAGTTTAACACTGAAGAAAGTTACAACACCCTAATTTCAAGTATTTATTCTCTAGTTTCTTTAATCCTCATACAGCAATATTACTTCTGTTCTTGAATTTAAATGACAAATAGTAACTAAATAAATTCAGTTCATAGCAAGTTGTGTAAGGATTATCATGTTCTGATTTTAAGTTACCTGCTCTACTTCATTTCTTTTTTTTTTAAAAGATTTTATTTATTTATATCACAAATAGATCACAATTTATATCACTATTTATTTATATCACAAATAGATCACAATTTATATCACAAATAGATCACAAATAGGCAGAGAGGCAGACACAGAGAGAGAGGTGGAAGCAGGCTCCCTGCTGAGCAGAGAGCCCGATGTGGTGCTCGATCCCAGGACCCTGAGATCATGACCTGAGCCGAAGGCAGAGGCTTAAACTACTGAGCCATCCAGGTGCCCCTCTACTTCATTTCTTACCTCTCTTATATATAATTTATATCTGATTATTCCAAAATACTTGTCTTTTTCATAGAAGCCATTGATTTTTTAAAAGTATTGTCATTTGTTTCAAATGTGCCTCCTGCAACAATTACCCACATAGCCTTTTTCATCTTCCCACAATTGTCTGTCTAAATAACTTCTCCATATTCTCTTACTAGAGTTCTCACTGCATCCAGGACATTATAACTCTTTACTCCTTCTCCTTGGTCTGGATCAAGTGTATGTGCTCCCATGATTAAAGGGATCATATAAGTTGTTCTCTCAGCTGAGACACTTTGAGAGACAAAGGAGGTGCTCATTGGATGGGGCACTGGAAATGGGCATAAAGTGATTTTCTAGGTAAACTGGAAGGTATGGTCATGCTATAGTGTATTTATCCTGGGATAGCATTATAAGTATTTTCATGTTTTCCAGGGTCCTGCTAGCTTTCTATGGGTAGTGATTATGTCTTTTTTTACATTTGGGCTCCATTACCTGGCATTTTATAAATGCTTATTTAAATGAAATAAAAATGAATGAATATATAAATAAGAAAAAGAAGGGCCTGGAATAGAATCTAAAGCTCTCTTTTAAATTATAAAGGAACCTAATAGTCATGCAGGTACTTAACACTCACATTTCCCATTGCAGGTAGCAAAACTGCCTGTCTTCCCCAGCTGCTGCCCTCCTGGGTTCACCCTTACCTTTGCACCATGTTCCTCAGGCTACTTCTGGCCAGTGGCAATGCTGATATAGGCTCATTCCAGAAATGGAGTTTTTATATTTATTCATTCATTCCTTTAACAGACAGTTTTGGTTTGGGGATTCTCCAAAGACCTGGAAAGGCTTTCTTGGCACTGGTCTGCAATCAGATTCTTCCCTACCCAGTTCTCCTTCACAGGGTTCAGATCTCTGTCACAGTTTGATGGCGATCTTTCCCCCCAACTTTTTGTTTGTTTTTTTTTCTTTTTTTTTAAATCCACAATTGGCATTTCTCCCAGTGAAGCTCTTATAAATTGTTGTAGGTTAAATAATACCCTTCAAAGATGTCTATGTCTTTGTCCCTAGAACCTATGAATAGGTTATTTGACATGGCAAAAGAGACTTTGCAAATGTGATTAAGTTAAGGATGTGGGCGATGGGAGATTGTCCTGATATCTGAGTGGATCTTCATAATTACCGTGTCCTTGTGAGAGCAAAGGCGAAGGATCAGAGAGAGAAAAGGCAGTGTGACAACAGAAGTAGAAAGAATGATGTGATGATGGCAGCAGAGGTAGGAATGATGTAGCCAGGAGCCAAGGAATTCAAATAGTGTGTAGAAGCTGAAAAAGGCAAGAAATGGATTCTTTGGTAGAGCATCCAGAAGGACCACAGCCTCTTTTATTTTAGCCAGAATGATCTCTTTCAGACTTTTGACCTGTAGAATTATAATAAATTTGTGTCATTGTGACCCCTACATTTGCTGTAATCTGTTACAGCAGCAACTGGTGACTGACACACATGCATTGGGTTGTATTTCGACCTCTTCTTGGAGGAGCTAGACTAACAAAACTATGAGTGTTTAATGTTTCAGTATAAGATGAAAAAACACATATAAATGCTGGTTTAAGAGGTTGTTCATAAAATTATTTCATTGTTTTGTCACTTTCAAAAGCCTTTAATTTTTAAATAAAAAAAGTTCTCTGATGGAAAAAAGTTCCAAAAGGAAGATACTCTCCAAATTCAAATGGCAGCTTAAATCATTTAGAAATATTATATATAATATCTGTTGTTGAGAAAAGAGGTTTCAGACACATATACATTGATAAAATATTAAGAAATCATTCTTAATAATGGATGATGCCAGTTAGAGGAAGAAAACAGTCTAAATCTTAGTCATGGAATATATTGTAGGGTTTTGTCTGTATTAGGCTGAAAAGCCTAAGTGAGTTCTATGAAGGCTTTTATTGTTTTGAAATATACAGGGACAAAGAGAATACGAGACGGTGTCTGCCAACCATTAGCCTACATGCCTGCAGCGTGCACAGTGCAGCATTGAGCCTATCCTACAATGCCATTATTGTTCAAGTTTGTGCTTTCACTCCATTTGAGAACTTATGTAATATTGAAAACGTTGTATTCTCACAACAGTCTTTGTTATTAGCCAAATCTAAGATAAGTAAGTCTGTTGGTTTTTCAGGTTTCCTTAGAGACTTAAGAATCAAACTTTCCATTAAATCTGAAGTAAAGGCTACAAAACATGTTGTCTTCATAGCTTTCTTCTTTATTTGAACTTGGCATATCTTAGCTTGTTATCTGCTCTGCTTAGGTTACGCATTTTCCATTGCATTCTGTGGAGTGTCCCTATTACTCTGATAGTCTGAATTGAATTAACTAATCATTAATGGCTCATATTGTCTGAGAAATTGGAATTTAAATTGATGGGAATTAGTAAGAGAAGTCTTTAAAAAGAGGAAACAAACTCCAGGAAAACTAATGTTCACTGTTGTGGTCAGGCCTTTTGTGAAGTCTTTCAATTCACTTTCCCATAAAATACAGTGCTAATGAGGCAAAGTTCAATGTTCCAAATAGCATTTTAACATCCTTATAACTTCCTGTTAGCTGATCACAGTTTAAGTATGATGTGGCACCTACATCATATATCACAAGAGGAATTATGAGAATAGTACAATGGAAAGATTAATTCAGATCCATTCTACTATATATTAACTCATTAATTTATTTGCTGATTATTTACATTTTTTAAACATAATTGTTTTGAGAATTTGTTTCCAGCCCATTTAAAGTAGGTACAGAGATAGAGAGTTATAGCTTCTGCCCCCAAATAGTTCACAACTGAGTGAGAGTTGGACGGATAAGTAAAGTGTCACAACCATGGTGTAGAAAGAACTACCATTGCATTATGGGTAGGTAGAAACACAAAGGAGGGTGCCAAAATCTGGCCCAGGAGGTGAGTTAGAAAAATCATCTTGAAGGGGAAGTAGTGCCTCAGCAGAGAAGTAGGTGATAGTGAGATAGTTAAGGGAAGAGGAAGGAGGAGTTTGTCCACACAGTGGGAACAGAATATCTGAGGTGAACAAATTCATGCGGCATTTGGGAAAGTAGCTCGGCATTGCTATTGCTATGGTAAGGATGCTTCTAGGTTGTGGCGATAGATAAGAATAAAGTGGTAGGCAAAAATTAAATATACTCCAGACCACATAAAAGTCCTTTCTTTAAACTTTTGTCAAAAAAAAAAAGTATCTCTTAATACTTATTACTACCTCTTATTTTTTTTTCCTCATCTTCTGATTTTATTTGCTTTTTCCTTTTGTAGAAGACAATTCAGTTCAGATTCACTTCTTTCTGACTTCTCCCTTGGGGGACATCTTTTGAAACTGTGTTTTTTTTTTTTTTTTTTTTTCCTTTGAGTTGTGGATTGTGACTTCTGATAATGTTGGCAACATCCATGTCTATATTTTCTCAGATTTGAGAAGACAGCTTGCTATGAAACAGGTTACAGAGCAGAGGAAAGTTTGAGAGGCTGGGAATGCCAGTTTGAGTTTACTGAAGAACATGGTATGAGATTTTATTTTAGAAACCTCTTCCTGATAATGTACTCAGAAGTGATAGAGCCAGAGTAGAGGAAAGCAGAGTGATTAGGAGGTCAGAGAAGACACTGAATTGAGAAATAACAGTAGGAAAGGTGAGGAAAGGATACATTTTAAGGTACAACTAATAAAGTTGCTTACAAATTACATTTGTGATATTTTGTAATTTGAGTATCTGAGTGGATGCTGATATGATTACTTAAGTAAGTAATCAAGATAGAAAGGCAGGTTAGGGAAGAAAGATTGTGATTTTCTTCTGTTGATGAATTGAATTGGAACTGCTGGAGGTATCTTTAGTAGAATAAATGCATGGTTGTGGAACCAGGACGTCTGTTCTCAAGTTGTAACATGGATTGGAGTGTCATCGGTTAAGAGACAGTCATGAAGACTTTGACATAAGTAATACCCAGAAAATAAAAATAACTAACATAGAAGAAGTATTGTATACTAAGCACTGTTCCAATTGCTGCACACATGTTAACTTATTAAGTTATCACAACTCTGTGAGGTAGATTCTATTTTATCATCTCTATTAATTGCTTTATGGAACACATGGAAGGGAGTGCTACAAGAAGGAAGGAATCCTCAATGGCATCAAATACTGGAGGAGAGCAAGGGAGTTGAAGCTGAAAAGCATCTGTTAAAATAGCTTTTAATACTGTTCTTGTCTTGGAAAGAATACTCCTAAATACTCAATTTTTACTTTTGCCGGGCACTGGAATCGTGCTTCTCTGCTATCTTTGAATATAGGGAAGCCATATGACTTTCTTTGAACAGTGAAATATAGTTGAAATGATTCCTGTCACTTCAACATGTAAGTACCTTTGCACATTTCACCATATTCCCTTTCTCTCCCTTGGCAAGTCTGGAAGCTAGAGGCTCTCCTGTAGCTTGTTTTGAGTAGTCCCCCTACCCCATGTTACCCTGTATTGGGCATGTAATATGAGGTGTATATGTTAAATTGTTGTAATCTAGCCCATCATGATTCATCAGTAGATCAATGGCATCTTTACCTCATGGGTATTTTGTTTTAATTTTAAAACTTGTAATAGGCCTGTGTAAGAGAGTATGCCAGAGAATAAGAGTATATGTGATTCTTATGCTCTTGGGAATTAAAATTAAGCACAAAAATATTTACTAATAAAAATATCCAAGGAATTAATTAAAAATTTAATAAATGAGATAGACATATTTCTAAGTCAAAGGTTCTTTTTACTCTAAGTTTATAAAATCTAGTAAATAGAATATCAGGTTTATGAGCATCACATTTTTAGAATAAGCCTTGGTAGCAAAAACTATTATAAAGCTGAGCTTATAACTTTAACAATGTATAGTGATTTTATAATAAGTTAAAAATCCAGTCTATTATAATTTGAGTATCTGTTGATACTTAAAAACTTTACTGTAATTCCTACAATAATATGAAATATCAAATAGATAAAATATTAAAAATTCTTCTGTTTCCTTCTTGGGATTTACATACAGCTTTTAAATTTATAAAACACTTTTAAGGTACATTATTTTGATTTATCAACTGACACATGAGTCATCTTATTAATTTTTTAAATGAGGAAACAGAGGGTAGAAATTCATATGTTTTGCTTAAAGAGATTTATAATAGTTTATATTTCAAATTAATATTTTTTCTCTGAAAAAAATATTTACTACCTTATAGACACATAAACTCACTGTAGCATATTATGATACAGTGAGTATTGTCATGAGGGAAAAGGCCAGAAAATATCCTGTCATGTTGTATTGGAATAGTTGGTGTTTATAGTTGAGAAATGTAGGCATATGGAGCTTTAAAATATATGTGAGAAATGCCAAAAAGGTGATTACATCAAGTGCCAAAAATGTAAATAACATGTAGTCTTGTTTCTTAGTTAATTTTCTTCTCTGTGTCTTTCTTCTTCCAACTGTGCTCTAGAATTTGATTTAAATGAGCATTAGAGGGGCGCCTGGGTGGCTCAGTGGGTTAAAGCCTCTGCCTTCGGCTCGGGTCATGATCCCAGGGTCCTGGGATCGAGCCCCGTGTCGGGCTCTCTGCTCAGCAGGGAGCCTGCTTCCTCTCCCTCTGTCTGCCTCTCTGCCTACTTGTGATCTCTGTCTGTCAAATAAATAATAAAGAAAAAAAAATGAGCATTAGATATGGAGCTTGAGGAGTATGAATGTTTAATTTTATCGTTGCACTTTTGTCTTTTTGTTTCTTTGTTTATAATATGATCTTGATTTTTCTGGGTTCATATATCTTTGAGAAATCTGTTGACATTTTTCTACTGTAAAAATGTGATAAACAGAGATTTGGCAGTTGTGAAATATCTGGTGGTGGAAGTAGTCCAGGGTTGGGTTGTGTGGCAGATCCTGAAAGGGGAATATGGGGGAGAAAGTGCAACTAATGACATTTCTTTAAATAGAGCCTCTTTATTAATTAAAGGTAAAGCTAAAATTAAGATTTGAACAACCCCAAGGACAGGGAAGAATACCTTGGGTCTATAGATAAACCAGTGACAGAGCATATAGCCACACAGGGCTTTCATGTCTTTGGGGGCCACATTGGTGGGGAGGCAGTGGGTATGACAGGGTAGTAGAATAGGGGGTAACTGCAAATGAGAATAGATGCAGGTTTATAATAAAGGGCTTTGTGGGTCCTTCAGGCACGGAGATTATTTTCACAAAGTTTCCATCAGTGAGGTACATGCTGGGAGGCAAGAGTCCAGTGATTGCTGCCGCATTATAGTGAGGGAACTCCTGGCAGGTAGAGACCATGTCTTGTCCATCTATAGATTTCCAATACTTAGTACCTGAAGGAAGAAAATTCATGTCTGATGGTTTGACTTTTGTAGTATATCTCCTTCAATACAATGGTAGCAAAAATGCTAAAGAAATGAAGGAAAAGTGAGGGGCACCTCTTTAACTCAGTCAGTTGAGCAGCCAACTCTTGATTTCAGCTCAACTCTTTTTTTTTTTTAAAAGAGATTTTATTTATTTATTTTAACAGTGAGAGAGAGATCATAAGTAGGCGGAGAGGCAGGCAGAGAGAGAGAGAGAGAGAGGAGGAAGCAGGCTCCCCACTGAGCAGAGAGCCTGATTCAGAGCTTGATCTCAGGACCCCGGGATCATGACCTGAGCCAAAAGCAGAGGCTTTAACCCACTGAGCCACCCACGTGCCCCTCAGCTCAACTCTTGATTTCAGCTCAGGTCATGATCTTAGGGTCGTTAGATCAAGCCCTGTGTCAGGCTGTATGCTCAGCTGGGAGTCTGCTCAAGACCCTCTCTCTCCCTCTGCTCCTCCCCCTGCCCTAAATCTAAAAAAAAAAAAAAAAAAGGAGGAAGAATGAAAGTTTTACTAAAATGTATTATTACATAGATTTGTCATATTCAAAGCAAATAAAACAAAATAACAGGATATCTAGTTAAACTGGAATTTCAAATAAACTTGAAATAATTATTTAGTATAGATCTTTCCCAGCCATTGCCTCCATTTTTATCTAGTGTTACTAGATACTTCTCTATGCCACTTTGCCCTTGTGTACGTTTGACTGATTTACTCTTTTCTTTTCTCTAAACATTTCTTAATTAAAACTGATGAATGGATTATAGACATAACTTTAAGTTTTATTTTTACTGACAAAGATGCCTTTGAAATTTTATTATATCTCTTCCCTCTGTAATAGTATCAGATGTAGTGATATTTTGAGAGATGTGCCCATAGAACATGTAAAATGTACATTTTTGAGGACAAGGCAAATTGACATCTTACTGCAGTTTTCATGGAATCAGACTGTGAGTTCACTGAATACAAATGGCAATATCGAAATAACGTGAATCATCTCACATTATCCCACTTAAGCTGACAAAGCAAAGGGATTTATAGCCGTAGCTGCCATTCCTTTATTTAGACATTTATTCATCTTTTTTTCAAATATAAGTGCCTACTCTCATAATTTTTATCATTTATCTTGAAAACTAAAACTGGTGGGACCGTATTTTCTTGCACCTAGAGCAGACATAAGATTTTCTGAATAGAACTTAGAAATACATATTCACTGTAGGTTTTAATATTTCTTTGGTTTCTTCCTATAGGGTGACTTGGTTTATGAAGATTTAGGCTATAAGAATCATGGCTTATGTATGTCCTTGTGTACAATTTTGGGAATTCAGTTATAGAAGGTGTTTTGAAAGTATGTTGTTGATGATGATGAAGTAAATGAATGTCTAACACAGACCCTTTCTTATTATTCAGCCTTTTATATCTTGACCTATTCTAAATTATTTTCCTTAACATATGCATGCAGATGCAAATAAACAGCCAAGCATGTGAGATGTGGTCTTTAATTTTAGGCCTTTTACCAGTAATATTATAAAGCAGCTCGTGTAGTTATCACTATTTATGAAAGTTTTAAACTATTTATTTAGAAGGCTTTTATATTTAAAACCCTTTTAATATTGCTTCCATTACAGTGTAACAACTTGTAATTTTGACTGGTAGCTAGATATTATCACTTCCTATTTTAAGAAAATTGGACTACAAGTAATAGTGTAACAAAATAAACAGTGGCTTAAATGACGGAAGGATAATGTTTGATGATTCTGTACAACGTACGTGGAGTTGATGTGTCTGGTGCTCGCCCACCAGCTCTGAAACAGCCTGCTGCACGGCTGTCATCAAAGCGTGGGCCTTGGGTTCTCAGGTCTGATGTTTCACGGATGCAGGTTGACTGCTGCATCTCTAAGCATCCCGTCTTCCCATTCCTAAACTCAAAGGCCCGCAGTCAGAGGGTCAGAATGGCTAAAGAACTTCCTTTTAGGTTTTAATCAGGGAACAAAATGTTTCCCAAATGTTCTCCGGCAGATTTCCCTGCTGCTCCGCAGAACAGATTCAAGAGAACATGCTTGGTTTTTCCATTTTTGAGAGGCCTGCCACCTCTGTTTTGTAAGTTCCATTAAGCTGCTTGTCTTATGTTCCATTACTGAGGTTTACCTGTTAGTTTCATATTCATAGACTTGAGGAAAATAGGATTGTGGTTGAAAAGTTGCTTACTAAGTGTTGATAGATGTTTTTGTAGTTCCTGTATTCCTGTGTTTATGTTGTTTTAATTTTGAATGAAGTGAAGAATGTGATGACGTTGTTATGAGTTGAACTTGATTTAGACACGTCTGTAGTACAGCACTAAATGAAGCCAAAGCATACAACTGAGTGGACTGATATTTTATGCTTATGTGCCCTCAATAATTCTGATGCAAAGCACATTAGAAGTAAATTATCCAGAAAATGTTCTTTGTACCAGTCAGTTCACAGTGGAACTGTTTTTGCTGAGTATATTCTAAAAGGTGATTGGTTAAACTGAAATGGGTTTAAAACAAAGAGACTTGGATAAAGACAAGATAAAAACCTGGGCTGTTGAGGAATATTTTCAAGAAGTCAGAGATGCCTAGCTTTGAGAAGGTCAGACTCCCACAGATAGGAGAATTTTCTTTTGACACCACAGGTTTGCCATGTGAAAGGAAAACGGGCCTCGTTTAAGCAGCTCCTGACAGTGTGTGTGCAAGTTTCAGGGAAGCAGATCTGGCTGAAATCTCTCATTTTCTATCAGATAAGAAGACAGTACTTGGAAGATGGTGAAGACCTCTAGAGGTTTTAAAACATTGATTCAGGAACTGTCTGTAAGTGATATTTTAGAGGACACTCAAGCACCAGATAGCAACTAGGATATCTCCAAAACCTCTCTAGACTCTGAACTTCTAAACTTTTTAATTCTGTGATTTAGATTATGTGATAGAGTCCAGAGCTCTCTGGACAGGTGGGCATAGCCCTGTCAAGATTGTGGGCATTGCTAATGGAAGTCTCCTGAGTTATCCTCGCCGCTGGACGCCATCCTTGACATCTAGCCCAGTCTAAGCCTCCCTTCTGCACAGCAGAAACATGGCTTTATCATTTTGCCAGTGTTTATTACACTCTGGAAAGTTTGCATATTCCAAGTTTATGTGAGACTGATGTACGAAGCCAGAATGCCAGTTTATTCATTTACAATGAGAAATAAACCTGCTAATGTTTATGTGTATAATGTATAATATTTAGTGTATTTATATATATTCATATATATTTAATTATATATAATATTTATTATATATCCATATATAATATTTATATATATTTAATGTATAATATATTATGCATATATTTCAGTTATTCTAGTCAACAATTTCCTTATATGTGCATTATATTGGAAGCCAAGTTAAAAATCAGGCTATTTGACAAACATGCGATCAGAACAACCTGAAATAACTTACAGGAATTTAATATTTGATGATATCAGAGTCTGATGCGCCCCTCTCTGTACCAGGGGTGCAAACTGCCACTCAGACATAGCAGACCTTCTTATATTATTACACTTTCCTTTGGCTTACATTTACTGAAACTGCCTGTATTTCTCATTCAGCCAGTCTTTTTTTCCTGGCTTCCTGGAATGAGTGTTGGCCTTTAGTTTGCTTTTGTGGTTAAGAGCACAGGCTGTGTGGATTCTAATTCAGGTCCTCACACTTACTACTGAGGTTTTTTTGACAAGTTGCTTAATCTTACCACTGCTTTTGCCACGTCTATAAAAAACATCATAATGCCAAGGATTAGTGATAGAATATGTTTCAAAGATCTTTGAATAATGCCTGGCACACATTAAGCAATCAAATATCATTTGTTACTAACAATTAGCATGACCATAATTTCTGTCAAGTTAGTCAAGTGATTTTGTTCTGAGGGACATTGCTTTTATTTAAGTTAATTTTTCAGAAAGTATTTTGGTTGTTTTTTTTTGTTGACATGTTGTTTTAATTTCATATGATAAGGTTAATGGCTTTATTTCAGTGTTCCTGGAGGGTACTTCACTATTTCCTACCTACCCACACACATACCAACTTAAAGCATGCAGGTAGTCAAAGAAAGAGGAAGTGTTACTGTATGATATGGTTCGTCAAGGGAAATTTCAAGATTAAATGACTGTAAAATTTAAGACAGAATTGGAAAATACCAAACAAGTCCTATAAATTACATCAGACATTTTTTAAAAAGCATTTTAAGCATAAGAAAAGATCGTAGTTTATGACCCTGAACTTTTCTCTGGATACTAATGCTGTTTCTGAAAAAATAGTTTACTTTGAATATGTGAGGTCCTTTTGGTAATCGTTTTTCATTTAGCTCAAGTGAGTAAAAAAAAAATTATCAAGTTAAAAAATCTAATGAAGGGTTTCTGTCAACAGATGATTTGATCTTAGACCTGATAGATCAGGTACTGGGCTAGTCAGCCTGTTTGCCTATTTGACCCTATGAGTATGATGCTTCTGTCTAATGTGGGTGATATGCTTATACATATCTACTGTGCCAAATATATAACATATATTACCAATTACCACAAACTAGGTAGCTTAAAGCAACAGAAATTTATTTTCTCACAGTTCAGGAGGCCAGAGATGTGAAATTGAATCAAGTTGTTTTCTTCTGCAGGCTCTCAGGGAGAAATAACGTGATACTTCTGTTTCAGCTTTAGTGGCTTCCGGTGACCGTTAGTGTTCTTTGGCTTGTGGCTACATCACTTAAACATTTCAAAATTTAAAAAAATATTTTTTTTTTTTCAAAATTTATCTAGCATCTGACTATTACCTAATTCTGTAGCCATTTTCACACTTTATGGTGTTTGTTACAGCAACATCCCACTTCTTGGTACCAACATCTTTATTAGTTTTCCAGGGCTGTCATTACAGATTACTTACAAACAGCGACTTCAACAGCAGAAATTTATTCTCTCATGGTTCAGGAAGCCAGTAGTCTGAAATCAAGATGTCAGTCAAGTTGGTTCTTTCTGAAAGGTCAGAGGAAGTAACTGTCCCATGCCTCTCTTAGTTGATGGTGATTGCTGGCAATCCTAAGTATTTAGAATTGGTCTATAAATGAATTATTTCCATCTCTACCTCCGTCTTTCTGTCACTTTGTTCTCTGTGTCTCTTCCTTATTGGGTCTCTATATCTTCTCCTTCTAGAAGGACATCAGTTGTTGGATTTAGGACCCATCCCACATCCAGGATGGTTTCATCTCAAGATCCCTAACTAATTATGTCTGCAAAGACCCTATTTCCAAATAAGGAACCATGTCTGTGTTTTTGTTGTAAAGTAGAAATGAAATCCCACTTCATTAACTTCCAGAACACTTCAGATGTACTGACAGCATCTGACTTACAATGGTCCCACTTAGAATTTTTTAAGTTTATAATGGTGTGAGTTGACAATAGAAACCAGACTTGGAAAGTTGATCTGTTTCCAAGCTAGCAATCCTCTCTCATGATGCTGGGTAGCAGAAGCAAGCTGTAGCTCACAGTCAGTGACATGATCACAAGGGTAAACAACCAATACATTTATAATCACCCTGTACCCACACACCATTCTGTTTTTTATTTTCAGTACAACTTCTGACAAATTACATGAGATCCTCAACACTGCATTATAGAATAGGCTTTGTGTTAGGTGATTTTGCCCCACTGTAGGCTAATGCTAGGCTAAGCTGTGATGTTTGTTAGGTTGGGTATATAAAAGGCTTTTTAAAATTTAATTATATTTTCAACTTGCAGTGGTTTTATCGGGACATAACCTCATCCTAAATTGAAAAAAACCTGTACATAATTTTGAGGAACGTTATCCAGCCTCTATAGCTTCCAGTGTACAGGTGGGAAATAAGGAGAGAGGACTGCTGATGAGAGTAGATGCATTGGTGGGAAGTTCCGTTCTGACAGTTTGTACTTTTTTTTTTTTTTTGAGAAGTAATTTCATCAGCGGAGTCTAAGAAGCATGTAGAGTTCAGTGTAGTTAACATGGGATTGACAGGGATGCCTGGGTCGCTCAGTCAGTTGAGCATCTGACTTCAGCTCAGGTCATGATCCTGGGGTCCTGGGATTGAGTCCTGCATAGGGCTCTTTGCTCAGTGGGGAGCCTGCTTTTTCCTCTGCTCCAACCCCTGCTTGTGCTCTCCCTCTCTGACAAATAAATAAATAAAATCTTAAAAAAAATAAACTGTGCTTTAAAAAAATGAAGAAAATATAAGATTGACATGGTCGTTATGGCAAATGGGAGAGAGTAGACTAACAATATATTAGCATTGAGTTTTGTGATCATGAATTTACATTTGCTACTAAGACTTTAAACTTGGGGTTCCATGCAATGGCTTTCAGTGCCCTCCAGGATCCTAACACAGATTACGTCTTTAGGTTTGCTGTTTGGTCTTCAGCTCATAATGCAGCCACAGGAAGTTATTGCTGTTCTGTAAAATTTCCTATCAAAATTCGTACCCGAAAAAAAAAAAATTCCTTCTGTACTTTTTCCCTTTATTGACAGTCCATTTAAGACAATCCCTCATGCACAGTTATCTCAAATAGGCTGTTGTAAAACTATCCCATTTTCTGTATTTCTAGAGCATGGCCCTTTTATATTTAATTTAATTCTTACATCTGTTATAGTTGGTAGTTAGTCTACATGTTTATCACACCAGCTGGACTGTAAGATCAAGTAAGTGAAGGAATTGGTCACATTGAGTTTTGGATCTCCCTTGTATCTAGTATATCACATTGCATAGAATAGACATTTGATAAATGTTTTTAAAACAGAGTTGGTGACAGCTCACTAGTATAGTTACATTTTATAGTTTGATAGTAAGATAAATCTACTGACACAAATGGTTATGATTGTTTGCTTTTCCAGTAAAGGAGCTAGATTAATAATAAACTATATCTTCTTTTTTTGCCAGAAATTCTTTGATTATATGGCCAGCCAGGTTTAACAGTACAAACCAAGAACCTTGAAACTATGCAACAAACTGACTTATATAACAATTTAATTTGTGGCTTATGTTAATAATCTTGCCATGAGATTTAACTTGTTAGCAGTAGGTGTCAACGATTGGCATTGTCTATTATTATCAGTATTCTGTTTATTTTTTCTTTTATAAATCTCTTAATAAAAAGCTCTATTTTTAAAGGCTGTATCCACATACTTGAAATCATTTACTTAATGTCTACTTTGTACTCACTGCTGTGCTTTATGTCTGTCAAGGTGGGTACAGGTTGAGTGCAAAGCATAATTCTTGCCCTCTGGGAGTTCATAGTCTTAAATATACAAGATGACAAAGAATGATACCAGAGAATTTGTTTATATCTGTGTGCTAAATGATATGAAAGGAATTCTTTCATGATGAATATAATACTAAAAAAAAGATTTCAGTCATCTTAATTAAAGTGTGCCCCTATATGTTGTTATTCTTAGAAATGCAAGTTAAAATTTTTATTCATATTGATCTAAACATCATTTGTTGTTACTCTTAGACCATATCCCCATTTATGTAGTGTTCTGGAAAAAATTTTTTCAATAGAAAAATATATTCTCCATTTGGAATTCACTAAAAAAAGGAAAATGCTCAATTAAAACTTAAAGAAAAAGTCTAGAAAAAACAGTTACTTCTACTATAACTCAGTTCAATCTAAGCCTTTAGAATAAATGATAAACTATGTAAAAACCTAAAGTTTATCCCCTAAAATGAATGTGTGAAAGTTATGAGACTGACTCAGGACCTTCAGATGAATGTGTGAAGTTTAAAAATAGACTAGTCTTTGGGAAAATAGTTGCATTTAGATAATAATGTCTAATGGCTAACAAATTAGAGCATGAAAATTTATGGAAACCATTTTTTTTTTAAGATTTTATTTATTTATTTGAGAGAGTGTGAGAGAGAGCATGAGCAAGGAGAAGGTCAGAGGGAGAAGCAGACTGCCTGTGGAGCTGGGAGCCCAATGCAAGACTCGATCCCGGAACTCCAGGATCATGACCTGAGCTGAAGGCAGTCGTCCAACCAACTGAGCCACCCAGGCATCCCGGAAAGCATTTTTTGAGACTTAAATTATTAGGGAAAACAAAGGAAACTAGTTTGAATAAGATTCAGTAGTTTTGACAGTATTTCCTTGAAAATACTATAAGGCAATTTCTATGTCAAAATTTGTTCACTCCGGGCCACGCAAGATCCTGGTCTTTAAGAATTCAGTGGTGAGGGCCCAACAAGTTCCCCGTCTCTCTCCTGAGAGCCAGCATTTTAGTGGCAAGAGGCGGTATAATTACAGATTATAAAAATATGCTCAATAAAATAAATACGATTATGTGGATAGGATGGTCATTTAGCACTGAACTGAGACCTTGGTTTAGAAAAGAGCCACCCAGGCAAAGAATCAACAAAGGACAATTCTGTCACGTTCCACAGGTTATAACTGATTATGTTCGATCCAGAAATGTCCATGCAAAAATGTACTTGTTTTGATTAGAAAGTAGAATTCGTATTTCATTATATACCTAGCTTTACTTGGTATGAACACATTTTTTTCAAATGAATCATATGGCTAATAAGGTGAAAAATATGCATTTTAAACTGAAGAGTAATTTGCATTAAAATGAAGCTTGTAAAGTTCAATTGCCTATAATCTCACTAAGCCATTCTAAAACGCACTTTTATTGAGTTTCAGTGTGTTACAGCATGACTGTGTGAAGAAGCACATTCTCAGTGGGGGAAAAAAAAGCAAACCTTTTAAAAACACATCCAGAATGATGCCTTATTTAAATGTAATGACAACACAAAGAAGGTTGAGGTTTGAATTTGGAAAAGAATATTCATTAGACCTAGGTATTCTCTTTTTTTTTTTTTAATTAAATTTTATTTTTTATAAACATATATTTTTATCCCCAGGGGTACAGGTCTGTGAATCGCCAGGTTTACACACTTCACAGCACTCACCATAGCACATACCCTCCCCAATGTCCATAACCCACCCCCCCAACCCCCTCCCCCCATCAAGCCTCAGTTTGTTTTGTGAGATTAAGAGTCACTTATGGTTTGTCTCCCTCCCAATCCCATCTTGTTTCATTTACTCTTCTCTTACCCCCTTAACCCCCCATGTTGCATCTCCTCTCCCTCATATCAGGGAGATCATATGATAGTTGTCTTTCTCTGATTGACTTATTTCGCTAAGCATGATACCCTCTAGTTCCATCCACGTCGTTGCAAATGGCAAGCTTTCATTTCTTTTGATGGCTGCATAGTATTCCATTGTGTATATATACCACATCTTTATCCATTCGTCTGTTGATTTACATCTAGGTTCTTTCCATAGTTTGGCTATTGTAGACATTGCTGCAGACCTAGGTATTCTCTTAATTATGTCTTTTTTTTTTTTCCATATTGTGCACTTCTGAATATAGCTTTGGGCCAGCATTGTATACCATGATTTCTAGTTTCTATGTTACTCTTTCTATCACAATAGAGTTATTTTTAAAAGTGAGAAAAAGGGGCACCTGGGTGGCTCAGTGGGTTGGGGCTTCTGCCTTCGGCTCAGGTCATGATCCTGGGGTCCTGGAATCTAGCCCCACATGGGGTTCTCTGCTCAGTGAGGAGCTGCTTCCTCCTCTTTCTCTCTTTCTCTCTCTCTCTCTGACTGGGTCTCTGCCTACTTATGATCTCTGTCTGTCAAATGAATAAATAAAATCTTTTTAAAAAAAGTGAGAAAAAAATTATGGTAGGCCTGATGAGGTTTCTGAGAAAATTTCTGCCCACTATTTTTCTCTGAGAAATTTAATGACATGTTTCTGCACAAAATGGTGAGATAAAGCCTGGGTAATGATAATACCATTAGGCAGGTACAAGTGATTTACATCAGATTGATGTTTATCACACTGATGTCTCTCCTTTGAAAGCTATTTAAAATTTTTGACAGTTACTAAGGAAATAGGGTATGTAGTGGTTTTTGAGCCCGTAGTTTTTTAAAGTATGTATCTTTGAGGGCCTGCTATGTTCAAGGCACTTTTGTACAATGTTTCAAATCAGTACGTAATCTTTTGTATCATTTAATCCCCAGAACAAATGTGTGAGATAGGTAAACACTCATACTTCATACTTAGTTTGCTAAACCACTGGATTCTGCTAATCTCCCCAAACCTCTGTTTGTGCATTGTTTTTAAAATACAAGGACTTAAAAAAGAAACAGTGCCATTTGAATTCTCTTTATTTCTTATATTACTTCTAAAGACATGTTTTTGAATTCTTCCTCCTTGGTGTTACTTGGACATGTTTTCTAACTTCTCAAGTAAAATTTTTCATCTTTAAAATATGGATGTTAATCTCTACCATATAGATTTTATTACAGTCTAATATAAAGGGTATATAAAGCAATTATTGCAGTGCCAGTTATAAAGAACAAATAATGTATGCAAAACAATGATGATAGTGTCTAATAGTTTGTAGTTCCAATTTTCTGATGATGCTAATGGTATTGAAGACATAATGTGATGGCATCAAAAACTCTTTCCCCTTATCAGATTTTCAGCACACCATTTGAAATGGGTCTCGGATTTACCTTTTCCTCTCTGTTACCACAGTCAAGTGCAGAATGCTATGTATCAGGAATGATAATGAACACTCTTTTTAGCCACCCAGGTGCTTTTAACATACTAGCCTGTATTATATCACCTCGCCCTTAAACCATATCTTTGAAAAATGATTCCAGTCTCACTTCCTATAGAAAAAGACCTCCAAAATCAACCTAAGCAATTCTGTCTCAAATGCTTTTTCTCTGACACTGGTCTTTGAAAATGAAATAAATAACTGTGAAAGTATCTTATAAAATGAAGCATGTTCCTCTTGTCTCTATGGTGTAACTTCAGTTGAACTCCAGATAACAAAAATAACAGATTCACAAACATTTTCAAAAGGTAGAAAGGTAAAATACTTATATTTAAGAATACTGTATATTAAAACAATACCACTTAATTTGAATCAATAAAAAGGATTTTAAAAATTTTGAAATAGCACTTATAGGATAGATGAAGCATTTTTTTTTTTCTTGCAAATAGAACAAAATATATCTGGCTGTTGACAGATGGGAGAAAATTAACAGATTATGGGTATATGGTGGTTTAAGCAGTACTGAATCGCCGGTCCAGATATCTGGAGCTGTGCTGTCTATATTAGACCTCTCATACAGGTGGCCACTAGCCATGTGCGACTACTTAGCCCTTGGCATGTACTAATGTGAAAGAAGAAGTGTTCTAAATGTGAAAAATACTGCATTTTTGAAGATTTAATTGTAAAAAAAGAATACAGGATATCTAATTTACATTTTGTGTTGATTGCATGACGGAATAACATTGCAAATATATTGAGTTAAGTATATTACTTTCTTTTTATTATGGATATTAGAAAATTTAAAATCACTTCTGTGACTTGTATTGGGTTTCTTTGGGACAGTGCTGGTCTAGAGTCTAGTAATTGTATTTGCCACTAAGGATCTCTGTGTCATGGCCTCAGTGTCCCAAGTATGTGGGTGTGGCTGGGCTCTCCAGCCCTTTTGTTTTCTGAATGTTCCATGATTTGGTTGTATGTCTAGCGTCACACCCATAACAACTTAAAGAAGTCAGTACTTAGGGTTTGTTTTAGTCTTCTTGTCTATTTGTTTTCTTGCCTGAAATAATTTGCCTATATGCAGAACATTTTTGTAAAGATCTTTTCCAGTTTGATGTATATTGTTTTATTTTTTTAAAAGATTTGTTCATGAGAGAGAGAGGGAGAGAATGTGGGAGGAGGGGCAGAGGGAGAGAATCTTCAAGCGTTCTCCCTGCTGAGTTTGAAGCCTGACATGGGGCTTGATCTCAAGACCCTGAGATCATGTCCTGAGCTGAAATTGAGAGTCAGCCACTTAACCAACTGAGCCACTCAGGTGCCCTTAATCTGATGTATTTTAATAGAATACTTCTCTTGTTGTGCAAGACCGCTTGCATAGATTAATACAAAATTATTAATATTATTTATGCACTTCAGAATTGTACCACGACAAAGGTACAGTTTCTCACTTTTTTCATGCCACAGGATTAATGTCAGGTGCCTCTTGTGATGATATTCAAATATTACCAAAAAATATTTTTTAAACCTGTCTTTTCTATTTACTATTTGAGCCATTAATAAGAAAGATCAGTTTCTTTGAAGGCTGTAGTAAAAACAAAACTCTGATGTAATTGTCATGTGAAAGAGAGCTATTCTTTTAATTCTTGATAGATTTTGGTTAATAAAGATCTGTGATTAAGATATTCATTGAATGTTTAGTAATATTTGTGCAATGGCGGAAAACATCAACAGATTATATTACCTGTGAAATTCAGAGACGGTTAATAGATTCCTTAAGTGGATAATAATAAAAAGAATATTGCATGGACCTGGCTCATGCCTGCATAATGTGAATTCCACTGCTTACTCAATGTCATTATTCGAAGGAAAAAGTCAAGAAGATAAATTGAAACAATTAGATGAACTAAAATATTTGGAAGAAAAATGTTTCCATTACGTTCCCTTCTAACCCTTCTTCTTCACTTATTTCCTGTTCTTTCACTTTTTAGTGAAAAATGAATGAATGTGATCCCTCAAGCATCTGTTGATCATTGAAGTTGTCAGCTCATGTAAACTGGAATCGTGTGGATTAAACAGGGTCTCATTTGGGGCCTGAAAATGCCATAGCATCTACATGCTTTCATCTCAAAATCACTTTATGAAGTCGAAAGGGATCAGATTAGATTCTCTGGGAGGAAGCAGACTGTGAGACAGTTCAGTGTGTCAGACGTTTATTAGGGAGCGTCCTTGGGGACAAATCCCAAGAGGGAGAGGATGCAGAGTTTAACCGAGGAAGAAGCTGAGCCGACATGCAGTCCTGACAACCCGCTCTGAGGACGCTCCGGGGCCAAGCTTAAATGGCTTGCCCTCTATACACCTGCATCAATACTGATTAGGTATGGGCCGCCCTTGAAGGGATGTGACTTGGGTCAGGGGGCTCTGTTCCCGAGGACATCCCTGAAGGTACTGATAGTACAAACAGTAGTTGGGGCAGTCAGCCCCTCCTTAAAGGAGGTTCTGGGCAGTGCACCCATGAATCCCCAACTCAGAGCATTTATATCATTTACAACAGACACTGTGGCACTTCACTCTTCATGATACTTAGATTTTCATAAAATAAACACATTTTGAGATCCCTGTATGTGCCAGGCTCTCTGCCAGTATTTCAGGATGGAGAGAAAGTAGACGGACTTTCTGAATTTAGGATTCCAGCGCTCCAGGTACCTCTTTCTGGGCCTTCCACTCCTGCAGTTTGCTGACCGCACCAGAACTTGCCATTGATTGAACCCATCCTGTCGTCATGACGGATGCATCATGTCTGTCATGTCGTCCGTCTTGCCTACCATGTGTTCTTTGGCCCAGCATTATTGCTTTCCTAATTCCTTAACTCCCTTGTCTGTACACATCGGATCAAACCCTCACTCTGGCTAAATTAAGCATTCCAGAGCCTCACTTGAGCAGTTAGACAAGATTGGAGAAAGACACGCACACATATACAGCTCCCACTCCTATTCTGACTCTTGTCACCTTGAATCCAGGGCCACGAACTCAAGTGAGCTCTGAAAGCTTCCTGGCAATCCTTTTATACTGTATTTCCCTAATGAGTTCGTTTTGCTACTGATGTGGATGACTAATTCCGGTGGTGTGCTGATAAATGCTTTAAGATTAGCTCTCCACAGGGGGGGAAAAAAGCCCTGATTTGTAACTTTTGCTGATTTCTGTGATGTAAATAGACTGGTTTCAAATTACCAGTATGCCCTCACTGAAGGTGCAGTTGGGAAAGAGATATGCACAGTCAGCCTTCCTGAACCCCAGCAGGCACTGAGTGTGAATCACACTGTGTTTCCTTCTCTTCAAGCCTACAACAGTTCTGCCTCCTCTTTACTCTCAGATGATGACCTACCTCCTTTCTTTATGTAGCTAATAGAAACACTTTGGAGAGAAATCCATATCCTTACATTACTGTATCGACCAATGTATCTCCTCCTGTATCTATCCACCCAGCTTCCCTCCCTTGGTATAAAGGCGCTGTCTTTCCTTGTGTTCAAGGCTAACCTCTTCATTTGTGCCTGGCTTCCATCCCATTTTTCCTCCTCAGTGACTCTGCTTCTGCAGTGTTCCCTCCCGCTCTGCATCAGCCCTGCTTTCCTTTCTACTAGATACTTCTCATCAGCATACATACGTGCTGTAATCTCCTATTGAAAAATACTCCTTACCCAACAGCTTCCTGCAGCTAATTACCTTTTTTTCCCCCCTCTTTTTCACAGAGCAAAACTTAAAAGAGCTTACCCACTATCTCTGTTTTTTTTTCTACTTCCAATTTTTTATTGAATCCACTCTAATGAGAGATTTGCCCTCACTTCTTGAAATTACTCTTTTCAAATTCACCAGTGACCAGCGTGTTACCAGATTTGGTCCTCCATATTCAGTCCTCTTGCTTCTCAGTCATTCAGCACTGACCTTCAAACAGCTGGTCATTTCTCCCTTCTTAACTAGACCACTGCAAGAGCCTTCCATCTGTTCTCAGCTTCCTCCCATGCCCTCTATACTGTCTCCTCCACAAAACAGCTAGGGTGTAACTTTAAAACATTTTAAGTCCTGTTTTTCCCTTACTCCATGCTCTAAGAATCTAAATGTTGGATGTGGTAGGTAAAGTCAGATGTGGACACAGGAGGAAACAAGAATGAATCTTGGAAGGAAGAAATTTAATACACTTCTGTGTCCCATAGAGACAAGGTCACTGCATGTCATTCAGGGCCTCCTATCATTGGTCAGGAGGTAGAAGGGAGCCAGGGAAGAGCCTCAGTTATGCCTTTGTTGGGGTTTCTATGGGAAAGGCAAGGCAGGGCTGGGTGAACAGCTTAGAGTTGTCCAATTTGGTGGGCTTTAAGCTAAAGGGGGGTGTCTAGTTGTCTACTACCTGCCTCTGGGTGATGAAGGCAGGGTAATACTGCCTTGTAGGCTATGTGAACCAGATAGAGAAGGCATAGCTCTCTTTGGCTTAGTTTGCATATCAAAGACATGTTCCCAGCCAGGCAGTCTCTAAGAATTGGCTGGCCATCTCTCCTCAGTTTTGTGAGATGTCAAAACATCATAGTATACAGATAATAAAAAATATATATAAAACACTCAGACCCCAGCACTTTCCCATTTTACTTAAAATAATGCTGGATGCTTAACAGGGGACTGCAGGGAAGTTAATGATTTGGCTTCCTCTCACACCACACTTACCTTGCTCTCTTGGCTCTGGCACAGTGGCTCCCTTGCTGTCTTAAATATGTGAAGCACTCTCCAGTTTTTAAATTTTTACTTTGCATGCTTCCCTTTCCCTGTTAAAACCCTTGTTTTAACATCTGCATCTGCATGGCCCACTGTCCCGCGGCATAACTCGTAAACTGCCTCCTTAGTGTGGCCTTCCTGACCAGCTTGCTAAGATCATGTGTTCTCCCCTAGTTTTCTTTGTCCCATTACCTTGATTTCTTGATGGTATTTATTACTTATAAATTTATATATCAGACTAAAATTTTATGATGTACCTAGTTAATCATGGTTCCTGAATAAAGTAGAAGAGAATTATCACTAAGGGAGGATGTTTTGAAGGTTGATAGTAAAATCATGAAGGTTAGTGTGTGCTCAAACATGAAGAGGTGGAAATCCACCTGGCACGACCTCAGTTCTGGAATTTTCAAGCCGCTTACGGCTGTGACTGCCCCAGTAAGACCTTTGACAAGGCTCTGTTTTAGAGGACAAGGCAGGCTGAAGAGAATTCCAGCAATCTCACATGCTTATGCTGTACTAAAAGGGAATTCCCAAATTCCCATCTCTTAAAAAGGAGGAGCCCTGGTTCTTCAATCTCTTTACATCAGCCTCCTTTTCACACTTTTCCTAGATTATTTGCCTGAACGAGGATTCCCACAGCCATTTCTTCAGAGTACCGGAAAAGGCTCCTATGTCTGCCCCCGAAGTGCATGCAATATTTGTGTTTTTTCTCTAGACTCTCCCTAGATTCCATGCAAGGCTTGGGTAGATTTTACATTTCAAGAATTCATCTTTTCCTTTCTTGCAACATAAGGGCTAATTATCAAGACTTTGAAATTCCACCTTGTCTTAACGTTTGGCTTTATCCACCTGGTAATATTTTTCTTCTGGTTTTTAAGCACAAAAGCAACCCTGCTATTTCTAATATCCAGTGAAAACCAAAGGACCCAGAATCTTCTCCAACTGAGGGTCAAAATACTGTTCAAAAGGTAACTTAAAAGCCACCAAAGAGGGACGGGGTTATGCCTCTTGTTGAAAGCACATTAAAAAATATAATTTAAGTCTTGGATACATAATTTAGGAGGAAAATAAGAGATTTGTCACGATTATTTGTTGAGAGTGGGGGGGAACAGTAAGAGTGTGGAGAAATTCTCAGATCTCTGGTACATAGGAAAAATATAAAAAGTAACTATGGAAACATTTTACACTTCCTGGTCAAGATTCATTTCAACAGGAAGTTAGTGAAGTTTTGGAGGCATATAAATGCCTGTTTTCATTATTTTCCCCAACATCATTCAACATTTTAGGTTTAGTGATGCTTTCCAGTTGGGATTTTGCTAGGAGTATGTGTGGCAGAAGCAAGAAGGGATTGAAGATGTTGGCATTTGTAGGACTAATGTGAACTATTATAAGTAGAGGCTGAAAAGAGAAGAAAATGTCTGGCAGGTATGGAGAAAATGAAGTGTCTAAGACTTAAGGAAAATGAGTGGCTGAGAGAGAGGAAGTTAAGAGATAACCTTGACAAGACATTCTGGGAAGATGGCATGAGCCTCAAGGTAACAGATTTTAAGTAAGTTAGAGATAGGACGATTGGAAACAATAGAGGCAATACATAGGGTTTAGCAGGATGAGCAGCTTCTGTTGGAGGAGGGGAACGCCAGCTTCAGTTAAGCCCTGATGAGATGGAGGTAGGGAGGTAAGGACTGGCGTGCAGTGATTGAGGGATTTCCAAGACACTGTGGAGAGGTTTGGAAAAGGAGGAAACAATGATAATTTGGGCCAGGTGAGAGAAACTACAGAAGAAATGTGGAATAAATTAGGTAACAGCAGGGGTGACCAAGAGCAGCATTTGACATGGGGGTTCCCAGAGAATTAATATTCAGTCCCCTGGTTCTTGAGAATATGCAGAGAGTAAAGTTTAGGGAAAGGAAGAAACAATGTGCTCTCTCATAGGTCAGCTGCTCTCTGATAGGATTGAGTGTTTTAGGAGCTCAGAAGAGCAGGTAGGCCATGAGATTATTTGCTTCTCTACTTTCTTTGTCGCTGTGATAGAAATAGCCATGGTTTCTAGTCCTACAGGTGTATCTTTCTGGGCAGACTCATCCTGGCTTAGCTGTTAGGGCACTGATCCCAAGGGAGTCCGTGTTTCTGGTTGTGCGTACTTCAGTTGGGTCCTTTGATTTTTCACTGTTTGTTGGAAACTGAGTTGCTCCTGAGGAATTTTTTTCTGTGTATATTGATCCTAATATAAATAGTATTGAATTTTTTAAGTGATAGAAATTGTCACTTCTGTCTCCTACCTTTGCACCGTTCGTTTTGGGGACCATGTAATGGGCAGCTGCTTTATGATAGGGTTTCAGAAATGCTGGAAGTTTCCTTCTGTGTACCTACCTCTTTTGCTACCTACTCTCTAAACATTTAATAGTTATTAAGTGTTTAGAGTAATTTATCCCTTCTTTAAGTACAAACTCAGCATGCAAGGAATAGTCTGTATAGCCTTATCGGACATGCACAATTTAATGATGTCATTAAATCTTTTTTTGAGGTGGAGATGAGGCTTCTGAGTAAACTGAGGAGCATGAGGATTGGGTGGGGAAGAACGTGAGCGCAGAAAATACAGATCACGAAAGATAAATTCAATCAGATAACAGAGTAATATAGTACTTAGTGTGTGTGAGGCTTTTTTCTAAATGTTCTACAATATTAACATATTCACTCCTCATAACAATCATATGAGGTAGATACTATTATTATCATTCCCATATTACAGATGAGGAAAATGAAGCATAGAGCAATTAAGGAACTTATCCAAGACTGCACAGCTGAGTGGGCTGGAGTCTATCTTGGGCTAATTGAGAAGCAGCTGAGCATAATGGGTAGCTAACGCCATTCTCAGCATATTCACTCATTCTGATGGTTAATCAGTCTTGGGTTTTTAAGCAATTTATAAGGGATGATGCAGAGGACTATTTAAAAGAACCAATAGCATTTGCATAATTTAGAAGAGAATTGAGAGTGATAAAACTGTCAGTGCCCTCTCCGGTAGTGATTAGGCAAGGCAGAGAAACTCAATTACATCCAATCAAATCTCAAACTGTAGTATGGAGTTTTCCTTAGTAGTGGTGAAGGCAGGAATGTACACATTAGATTTTTGTATAAGGAGTTGACGCATTAAAAAAAAAAAAGTAAGCAGCCTATTTTAAAGCCTGTGTTTTAATTACTTTTCTCATTCTGTTTTCACATTGTGTATTTCTAGATCAGGTGCCAAGTGATGGATGGCACCTGTAGCCTTACAGCATTCTGAATGGCTTGGGACGATCCAACCTGGAATTAGTATTTTTTTTTTTTCAGATCATTTATAAAAGAATCTAAACAGTGGCATTTAGTCTAAACAGACTATTAACATTTACTTCTCTGGATGTAAAAAATGTAATGATTCATGTAATTTATATGATAATCATGCAGTTTCTTATCAATGAGGAGAGGAAAAATTACTCAATAAATGGTGCTAAGACATGGGTTAGCCCAAAGGAATTTGGGTAGGATCTCTAATTACACACACCAAACCTATTTTATACTCAACCTCATTTTCCAAATGGCATCATGGAACTTAATGTATAAAAAAAATGAAGTTTGACCTGGTCCCCAGAACTCAGGGACACACGTTATTCTATCACATTCAATCTGGTAGCATGTGTTTCCTGATCTGGCCTCTCCAGTACTGTAGACTTCAAGAAGACACACACTTGTGAGCTGAAAATGTTGTAAGCCCCAGAGCTGTAGCCCCAGGGGTCCCAGCAGTCTCTCAGTAGATGCTCTTGACTAAGGTAGCACTAAAGGAAGGGCCTGGATAAGTCATCGCAGGGCATCTTCCAGGGATATGGGTGCAGCAAACAGTTGTCAGGCCTGTCCCATGCAATGCTCAGTGTTAACTTCTCTCTGGTTTAGCCCAGTGTGTTTTTTGTTTTTAAGGATATATTTATTTGAGAGAGAAAGGAGGGGGAAGAGGCAGAGAGACAGAATCCTCAAGCATACTCCCCAACGTGGGGCTTGATCTCAGGACCCTGATACCATGATCTAAGCTGAAACCAAGAGTCGGACTCTCAACTCAGTCTGGCCTCCAGGCATCCCTATTTTTGACCAGTGGTTTGGCAATGAATAGTTGACCAGTGCTGTGACATCAGGAGTAGAACAGTAGCCCTCAAAGTAACGTGGCAAGAAACATAGTTACTCAGGCCTGGGTGCAAATTGATTGTTGTGAAGGCTTTACATCTGAGTGTGAAAAGTTCTGGCAGAAACAAGTTATCTGGAGGGGGGATTGATTCATGGATTATTGTCATAAAAAATTCCCTCCAAAATTCTAGATTCGATCTAGAACCTTCCTGATTTGATCATTGCAATTGAGTTTTGAAGGACCTGTGATTTCACTTTGACTTGCAGGAATGTATAATGAGTAAGAGTCAAGTGTCAGGAGAGAGACTTGGATTTGAATTTAAGCTCCACCTCTTATTAACTATATGTTTCTAAGTTCTCTTAATATATATATTTAAGAATTTGAATGTTCAGCCATTCTCCTCATTGCTCTAAGAATCATTTAAAAAAAAAAAATCAGTGTTCTCCTTTTTCTCTCTTGCCACTCACTAGGGGAATCCCAGTGATTTTTTTTTTTTTTTTTTTTTTTTTTTTTAAAGATAGAGAACCACATAACACTATTGATGATAGCAAAAGAAACTGCCCATCTTCCCATCTCTGTCCCTCTGGTACAACATTTAGTTTTGTCCTTGTCCCACCCTGAATCTTCTTTCATTCCTACCAGTCTTATTGGGATGACATTGCTCTGCATCTTCCAGAGCCCACAAGTCCAGACCTGCCCTTGTCTGTAATGCATTGATCTCACCTGTCTCCACCAGGCTGGTATTTGGCCTCCACACTGTCCTCACCAGAAACAATTCAGTTTTGCCCATTACCTGGATTTTTGCCATAAGCCTTGTCATCAGAGATCCTTTCCCCACCTCAGCCCCATCTTTCCTTTTCTCATGAAGATTATTTCATAGGGTGATAGTGGGTATCTCAACTTCTCTTCAAGGGTAAACATCATTGTCATTTAGTTCAATGGCTAAATCATTAAATGTTGCTAATTCGGGTACAAAAATTAATTTTTTCAGTTTCATCCATAGTTACCTTGCTATTTTCAAATAATAACTTTGATTTGCTTGCTGAATGACAGATGATATGATGTGTTCATATATATGATGCCTGTCTTATGAACATCCTGCACAATGGCTGATGTTCCCATTTTAAAGGTATGGGGGAACTGAAGCTAAGAGTTTCAGTATCTTGCCCAAGATTACATGTCTTTAAACAACAGAGTGAGAATTCAAACAAAGGTAATTTTTCGTTCAAAATCTATGCCTTTTCTATTTAATAATGTGGAAAACTAATGCATTTTTATTATTTAACTTAATGCATTTTTATTGTTTAACTTGAGACTGTGAGATATTTTGGATTTTTTTCATATCAAGTATTTGTAAAAGCTTTACTCAACTTTAGGAATCAATCAGTTTTGTTTCAGCATCAGAGAAAGTGAACAAAAGTTATAGCTAGGTTTATGTGACCAAATTACTTTGATTATTTTGACTGACCTTAGTGATTAAATGGGAAAAGCAAATAGTAAACATTTAAGTATGGTTTTAAGGAAATTTGATTTTCTCTAGATTACTTAAATAGAAAGTTAAGCGATCTACTTTTATAAAAAGAGCTTGAGAATGTTTCAAATTTTGTCAATATTAATCAGAAAAGTTTTCAAATATGACAGTATACCCAACTCATGTATGTCCCATGTGTATTAAAAGGTTGTTCTCTTGCAGTGATTAACAACTTATTCTAAATACTTGTATATGAATTGGATGTGCCTTTCTTTGAAATGTGTAGAGAGGTTTTCACAAGTATACCATAAATAAATTTGAAAAAGAATTGTTTGAAATAGGTTTCATGTTTTACATTAATTTTTTAATCACGTTTTTAAATTCCATTATAATTAACATATAGTGTTATATTAGTTTCAGAAATAGTCATTCAAGAATTCTATACATTACTTAGTGCTCATCATGATAAGTGTACTCTTAATTACCTTCACCTATTTCACCCATCCCCCAGTCTTCTTCCCTCTGATATGCTTTATTTTATTTTATTTTATTTTATTTTTTTAAAGATTTTTATTTATTTGACAGACAGAGATCACAAGTAGGCAGAGAGGCAGGCAGAGAGAGAGGAAGGGAAGCAGGCCTCCCGCTGAGAAGAGAGCCTGATGCGCGGGGTTCAATCCCAGGACTCTGGGATCATGACCTGAGCCGAAGGCAGAGGCTTTAACCCACTGAGCCACCCAGGCACCCCTGATATGCTTTATTTTAAACAAGCACTCCTGGGGAACCTAGGTGGCTCAGCTGGTTAAACATCCGACTCTTGATTTCGACCCAGGTCATGATCTGAGTTGTGAGATCAAGCCCCCTGGCTCTCTGAGCTGGGCTTGGAGCCTGCTTAAGATTCTCTCTCTCTCTGTCTCTCCCTCCTCCAACCTCCACCGCTCATGCATGCACATGTATGCTCTCTCTAATAAATAAATGAGTACCCTCAGTTAAAGTTATTATGTTTTTTACAACAAGAACATTTTTTACTTGAAACATACTTCAGGATACATGGTTCTAAAAGATAAACATAAAATATTCCATCCAAGAAAAATAAAATACACATTTTCTTCAAGTACCCACAGAAGTATCCTCTGGTTAAATCACATAAAGAGAGACTTAACAAATACTACAAATTAAAGAAGACTGAAATCATACCAGATATATTTTTCAACCACAATGATGCAAAACTAAATAATAAAGCTGAAAAATCTACAGTGTAAATATTAAATATTTAATATGTAAATATTAGCATACTACTGCATAAACAATGGGCCAGATAAAGCAAACAGCAAATCAAAATATATCTCAAAACAAAAGAAAATGAAAACAATATTCCAAAACCTGTGGGATGGGGCAAAAGCAGATGTTAGAGTGAAATTTATGCTATAAATGCTTGTATTAAGAAAAAATTCAAATAAAAAACATTATACCACAAGGAACTAGTAAAAGAAGAAACTTAGCTGAATTTTTTTTAAAAGATTTTATTTATCTATTTGACAGAGAGATCACAAGTAGGCAGAGAGACAAGCAGAGAGAGAGGAAGGGAGGCAGGCTCCCCTCGGAGCAGAGAGCCCAGGATCATGACCTCAGCCGGAGACAGAGGGTTTAACCCACTGAGCCACCCGGTGCCCCTTAGCTGAAATTTAGTAGAGGAAGGAAATAACAAAAATCAAAAATAAATAGAGACCAGAATGAGCAGTAATATAACTCAAAATTAATGACCAGTTTTTCCAAAAACTAAAACCCAAAAACCAAAAAACCGAAATTGGCAATGCTGTAACTATGTTAACTAAGAAGAAAAAGAAGACTGAAAAACCAGAATGAGAAATGGAAGAGAAAGCGGTATAACAGATAACCACAGAAAAATCTGCAGCCAAAAATACTCTATCCAGCAAGGCTGTCATTCAGAATGGAAGGAGAAAGAAAGAGTGTTTCCCAGTTAAAAACTAAGCAAGTTCTTAAAAACTAAACCAGCCCTGCAAGAAATATTAAAGGGGATTCTCTGAGTGCAAAGGAGAGACCAAGAGTGACAAAGACTAGAAAGGATGAAAGTCCATGAAAGGATCAAAGAAAATCTTCAGAAACAATGGTGAAACCAGTAATAAAATGACAGTAAATAGGTATATATATCAATAATTACTTTGAAAGTACCTGGAGTAAGTGCTCCAATCAAAAGACCTATGTTTCAGAATGGATTAACAAAACAAGACCCATCTATATGCTGCCTATGAGAAACTCGTTTTAGACCTTAAGACACCTGAAGATCATCATTTTCAATCTACAAGTGCCTTAAACTCCAAAGAAAGCTGGAGTAGCAATATTTATATTGGACAAACTAGACTTCTTTGTATGGTTTTTTTCCTGGTTTAGTATCAAGTAGTATAGGACTCATGGAATGATTCTGAATGGGTTCCCTCTATTCTGTTACTTGTAAGATTTTGATGAAGCTTGTCATTAATTTTTTTAAAAAGTGTTTGCTAGAATTCACCAATGAAACCGTATGGTCTTGGGCTTTTCTGTGCTGGGAGTTTTTTGATTTCTGATTCAACATTCATTCTTCTTATTGGTCTAAGACAATTTCTTTTCTTTCTTTCTTTTTTTTTTTTTTTTTACAATTTCTTATTTCTTGCATTCAAGACTCATCATTCAGTCTTGGTAACTTGTACATTTTTAGGAATTACCTGTTTTTTTCTAAAGTTTCTGATTTCTTAGTATATAATTGTTTATAGTAATCTGATGTTTTATATCAATTTTTTACATTTATTTTACAGTGTATTCTTAATGATAAATTTAAAAAATCTTTTGACCTTTAAGATTGCTCTGTATAACCAAATGAGTGCCATTCTATTTTAAATAATGTCTGAAGGATTGGAACAAAGTTATTTTTGTCACAGTTGAAAATACTCCAATGTAATCTCTTTTGATTTATGGACCCAAATCTCCCTGGAGACTTTGTAAATCAAAGTAATGCTTAGAGTGTTCGAGTTTGCTTTTCGATTTCTGATTCAGGTAAAGATTTGGAATGCCACAATTGACAGTTTTTATTTTGACATATCATAGAAGATATACTGATTTGGTGCATGCCTTTTTATATGTGTCCACTCTAGTAAGTGGACAATTTATATGATCTCTGAAGCAAGGGAAAATTAAAGCATGAAAGGAAGGAAAGAGGATATTTAAAAATTATATCTTAATACTCTGACAACAGAATTTTGATCGTGAAATGCCTACTTATAAATTATATTTCAGTGAGTTTACAATTAAATAGTAAATCTCTAGTATACCTTTCAGGGATTAAAAAAAAGCTGGTGCTTTTCCCATTGCACACCCTAATAAGGACACTAACCCCGAATGAGTTCCCCATGGTTTAACTGTAACCATGTTTGATTTAAAGTAGAGATTAGGTGGAGTTTTTGTTGGAGTCATTTGTTTTTTCTTTTTTATAGTTAGCATGGTTAGAGCTCAGTTAGAACATTTATAAATATATTAATACTGCTTCAGGTACAAGAGCATGATAAATATGAAAGCCTGTAGTGTGCAAAGAAGTATGCATTGTACTTGGGAAAATGTGCATGAATTTAGATATTTAAGAATAAGCTCTAATCAAAACATCAGCTATTTGGGTGACTTCTTTGAGACATTTCATCTTCAAAGGGAAGTAAATTTCATCAGTGAATTGGATAATATGCAGATAACTTGCACATGGATGACATGTGGATCCTAGGTTGGGAATGGAGTAACTCTTTTTGACAGTGACAAGATTCAATTTCATTATGACTTTCCCAAACTTGTGAATTTTTTTTTTTTTACCAAGAAAAACACATGTAATTTTGGCTACTTAGAAAAATTTCTTAATTTGAATGGAAAGCCAAACCTTGTTCTTGGTTTTCTTCTCATGTAGTGCTATTCCTTTCAGTGAAATAACCTGTTCAACATGGCGTCCACTGCTTCCCTTCCCACCTCATGGAAGTAGGAGATACAGAAGAGAGACATACCTTAACAGATGGAAACCACCAGTGTTCTCAGTGAAGGATAGTTTGTATGGTCCTCTGCCCAGAATGTCTCTACTGTGCTAGGCTTGAAGCTTCCACATCAATTACTCCAATTAAGATTTCAAGGACTGTGCTCAATTTGTAAAGAGTGTTACACTCAAAAGGGTAATGTTAAAACTACTCTGAGCCATTAACACTTTCTATAAAATGTGTCAGATTAGCTGCTGTAACTTGCAAGGCCTTGGGCAAATGAAGTGAAGAATGAAACATTTTAATTGCAAAGGAGATCTTTTATAACCAGAGCATCCTCACACACTCACCCCTTTTTAAGACTAGGTTTCCAAGTTCTTCTAGATTCCATTTTCTTTCTTACTTTGCTATGATTCTCCACCCAAACAGTAGAAAATACCATTAACTCCTTCACTCTCTGGCTCTTGCATTTTATCCAAATTGGAAATCTTTAATGTCTACCTTCTGCTCCTTCATTTGGATTCCTTTAAACTTTTTGAGAACACCCCCAAAGTGTGTGTGTATGTGTGTGTGTGTGTGTGTGTGTGTGTGTGTGTGTGTTTGTAATTTGTGATTTCCAGTTTCATCTGGACACTCAGCAGTCCTCATTAATTTTGAGGCCAGCTTGCTCTGCTATTGTCTAATGGAGAACATCCCAGTGTTCATCACTTTTCTCATGACCTCTATCCCATCTGTTCTATCAGCGCATGTTTTTGTATTTAGTGAAGAACTTCTTCAGTTCCCTAAATTTACTTCACTTCAATCTCCAGATGTATCTATATTGCTTCCATCTTTATCCTCCTCTATTTAGTTTTTAGGGAATACATCCTTATACTGAACAGGAACAATCTCTTTACTTACATTTTAGTTCGTATACCCGTCTATATCTGAGGAGATTTTTGTTCTGTGAATTATCTGGTCTTGGCTACATTTTTAAAACTGTATTTATTGGCTTTTGTTTTTGAGAAACTAGAGTAGCTGCCATCCAGATACAGCTCTTCTCAAAGCTGACCAACTCCAGCCATCAACCTATTGCTCCTTTCCCTTCACAATTAAGTACTTAAAAAGAGAGTCTGTCTCATTGTCTGCATTTTTCAACATCCATTTCAATTACTGTAATTTGGTCTCTGCTTTTATGACTGCATTAAAATGCTCGGGCAGTGTCTGTAGTGACTTGCTCATAACTTCTTCTTGGTCCTTATCTTACTTAACCTCTTCATAGCATTTGGCCTTATGGTCATTCTCTTCTCACTAAAATAAATTTCATTTTACAGGCCATTTGTAATTCTTTGGTTAGTGCTCCAACCATCCAGGCACGAGCAACCTGGTAGAAATGCTCAGTTCTTTTCTCTCCATTGTCACTGTAATTCAACAGGATCCTGAATACTGCTGGTTATATTCTGATACAAAAGCTTTCTCATACACGTCCTTTTTTATCAGCTCTCTTACTTTTTTTCAGTAAAATGATTACCATCTTTTTTATTAGCTTGCTAAAATATTCTAGTAACTATTCCTCTACTTCAAGTAGAGAGGATCTGACATCTAGTTGTGTCATTCTCAAAACACCCACTGATTTTTTGAAAATGCAAATCTAATGATGTTTATCTCTAATTTAAACTGCTAGTATCACTTATGCAGTAGTTCCCAAAGATTGGCTCAGTGACCTTCTTTATGATAAACACTGTTGACTGCCCAACAGCAGTATCTTACATTTCTCTTCTGCTGGAACCCTGATGTTATTCATTTATATTATTTAGATATTGGGTGCTTATGTATTTCATGGTAGTCCATGTCTCTCCTCAGAAATAAGGAATGATTATTGATTAACAGTGACGACAAATCCATTGCCCTTGCCAGTGACTGGTTTAAAAGTGACTATATAATTTTTTGTAGTGAACCATAAGGAAGAGTCTGTTGGCAGAGGCATCTCTGGGATAGTTTTTCTTGTTCACAAGAAGAGAGATACAGAAAAAAGATTTCTTGCATTGAGTATTCTTGTATGAAGGTAGAAAGCCTAAGGCTACTGAACCTACCTCAGAACAGCAAGGTGGCTTAGCTGACAGACACAAAAGTCATCTGAATCATTGTTATATCCTAGAGCTACTAAATTATTCAGTAGTGGAGCTCTCCTATTTTGAGACTACTTAATATGTATATAATACATCTTTTAAAGATGTTACTTGTAAACTTTTCTCTTGCGTGTAGCCCCAAGCATCCTAAATGATAAAATTAACATCAGTTATCTGAAAGCTTGTTAAAATCGTTTACCTCAAGGTGATTCTGATTCAGTACGTTTGAAGATTAGGCTCAGCAATCTATGTATGTAACAGTGTCCACAGGAAATTTTGATTAGCAGCCAGGTTTGCAAACCACTGTTGGAAAAACTTCTTTTTAAATTTTTGTGTGGTGAATATCCACTAAGGTAGGATCCTTGCTTGCTTCCCTTTCTAACCGCATTGTTCACTACTCTGTAAAATGTAATATGTCTTCAAGTTATGTTGAACTACTTGCAATTCATCCTGTTTCCTGGAATGTGATTTTCATTTTCTCTCTTACACATTTTTAAAGGCTCAGTATGAGCTTTTTCTTCTCTGTGATTTCTTTCCTATTACACCCAAGTGTAGTAGATAACTGTTTTTGTGTTACTATTTTACTCAGTAACAATGTTTTATTATTGCCTGTATGATACCATAACCTAATAATATTTACATGTTGTATTTGTTATTAGGTTCAGAGTTCTTTGGGGGTACAGGTAATGTTCTATTTAATTTAGCTTTCTTTTAGGTCTAGTAGATTAATTGCATAGATAAGTATTCATTAAAAGTTTGTGGAGTGGAAATAAATTGAAGAAGAAACCAGAGCCCCTTTTACATGTCAAGGAATATGTCAATAAATTGTGACATGGTACCTTAGCAAATCCTGGCAACGACGAAGTGGCTGGAAGACACTCTATCCTTTGATTTACCTATGCTAATGTAAAATCAAATATGAAAAATATTTTTAGATGAAACAAGATAAAATTACTAGGATTAATACACACACACACACACACACACACACAATTACTGTAGTAAAGATTTATTTGATTAGTGAACACGTTATCCTGATCAACTCTTCCCCCCAAACATTTAATATTCTAGAAAAACTATACAAAATATATTATTAAATGTATCTATCAGTGGACTGCCAAGAATGTAAGAAATGGCAGAATCCAGGCAAATATTAGGTCAGTTAAGGAATGTACAGTGGTAAGTGAGCATTGATCCAGTTTTAGCCTTGAAAGCATTTAACAAATCTGGTGAAATTGAACTTCACTCTTCATGATTTTTAGGGCTTACAGGACAAGAGAGAAAAATCAAGTGTCTACTCAAGGATAAAACTCAAAGAAGAGACCTTCTGTGATAAGCAGAATAATGACCACACTCAAAGATATCCATGCCCTAATTCCTGGTACCCATAAATATGTTCTTTGGCAAAGGCAAATTAAGGTTGCTAAATAGTGGACCTTAAGGTGGGCTCATTGTAATCAAAGCATCCTTTAAAGTGGAAGATGGAGGCAGAAGAGTCAGTATCAAAGTAATGCAATGTGAGAAAGCCTTGACCTCCATTGCTGACTTTCAGATGGAGGTAGAAGGCCAGGAGTTGAAGAATCTGGACAACTGGAAAGGACAGAGAAATGTATTTTACCATAGGTGTTCCAAAAAGAAACCTGGCCTTTGTGACACCTTGATTCTAGCTAGATAAAATCCATTTCTGACTAAAACTACCAAACTATATGATAATAAATTTGTGTTGTTTTAAGCCCTTATATTTGCAGTAATTTTTTACAGTTGCCATAGGAAACTAATGTACCCTCCTTGACCCCAACCCCAATTACAGCTTGAATATAAAGCATCTCTTCAGAGTAAGAGTGAGCTGGAATTACGTTGGCCCACTTAATGTTGGCAGTCAATGAATGAGAATAATTATCTTCCCACTTATTTGGTAGCCAGTTTCCCCACCCTCAATAATTAATTCATGCTATCTGGGTAGTGGGTCCTAAAATCTTGAAAGCAGGAAAGTTAATTTTAATTGGATATTCTATTGCCTGGCAGAAGCAAATACATATACTTTGAGGGAGAAACTCCCTTTAAAGTAAATCTTGAAGAATCTTAAGAGTAAAGTTCCAGTAAATATGAGCCCACTATCAAATGTCACAAAATTAATGCACAAAAACAATCTTATCCTGCATGGGAGCCAGCAAAGTGAGCAGACAGAAGAATTAGATACAAGATACTGGCACTGTAAGCTAAATAACATGAAATCTGTAAGTAAAATGTTAAAAGACATAGAAAAGATTGGATTTTGAGGAACGAGCAATATGATATAAAATAAGACAGATTTGAAGGAAAAACAAATTATCGTAGAAAAATGTATTGAAAAAATGTAACTGAAAAATCATTTGATTATTATGAGAGAACTAGTGAACTGAAAGAAAGATTTAAAGACTGTGTCCATTATTCAGCACAGAGAGATCATGAAATGAAAATATTAAAGAAACGTTAAATGGAAGAAAGAATATGAAGATTTAATTATATAGGTAGCATAGTTATGTAGTACAGAAAACTGTTAACACCCTACTGTATTCAAGGGAGTGTGCTAGGTTTTATGGTAGGCATTAGGCCATGCAAGACTGGGTCTCAGCTCTTAGAGAATTTCCACGAGGACCATGGTACTAAATGATGTAACAGCCAAGCACACCATTACTTAGAAATAGACTTGGAATTCTGGTAGGAATGTCTTTTGCCAATTCAACATAAAAGTTTATATTGGGTTTACAGTATTATTTATCAATACATAGTTTGTGTACATGCTAAGTCATTCTCTAATCTGTTATTTCTTTACACTTTATTGGCCACTTTGCTGTTACTTCAGTCCTTTGAAAAATGGTGGGAATTACAAAGGGAAAGAGGTAAAACTCAAAAAGCCATTACAGTGCTTAATTATATCAGATAATTGAATTTATTGACCAAAGTGAGTATTTTGAATTATACATTTATTTATGCTACCTATGTGGTTTCATTTTTTCCTATTATATGTGAAAGTAGACTATTAAAATTTCGTACTGATTATCACTTTTGATGTGTTCTTAGGGCATTCATACAGCTAAAAAGACAAAAAATATAAATATAGCACATGCAACTAGTTCAAGATAAATATGATTTATACAGTTTGGTTTTCATAGTAATTTGCAGGTATGAGGATAAATTGTCATACAGAGGATGATAAAGTATACATTCAGAGTGTACATTCAGCAAACTAAATAGAATTTTAGTGGGTTATATTTCATATTGATCAAAATCTCTTTGCATGATATTGTTGCATATCGAATTTGGACCAGATATTTAAATTTGTCCCTCACTTAATTAAAAATAATTGTCAGCTGCTTGCAAGATAGAGAAGATTAGTTGTTGCTTATGGTCTGCCAACTTACCATGCATTGCATGGGGCACTCACAGAACATTGTGTATTCCCTGACCACCCTTCCTCTCAGAATCTAAGGTGAATTAGATGTTTTGCCTGTACTCCCCCAGCTTCTTCTGAGCAATCCTTGCATATCTTTCATAAAGCATTACAATTACTTGCTTATTTGTCTCTGCAGCTAAACTGTGGCCTGCTCAGTGACAGGAGTTATTTATCTTTGAATTCCCTAGGGCTTAGTCATTTAATGGGTATATCAAATTACTTCTTAATATTTAAATCAGCTTTATTTATAAAAGATTATCATGAGAATTAAGATTCAGTAAACACTTAATTTGGGAAAAAATATAAGTGCCGGACAGAAGTGATTTCCTATGGAAAAAAAAATGATAAAGAATGAAGTTACTTTTGAAGACAGGTAAAAATGTCTCTAATTTCTTGCTGTGGTCCTGGATGTTCAGTAACATATTTGTTTGGACATTGAAGTAGCCCTGAAGCTCAAACTCCTTGGGAGGGAAAAGAGGTAAATGCTTCCTGATTACCTGACTGCTGTATTGTTATGAAACACTCCTCTTTATCTGTGCAATATCTGTCATATTGAAGTTGACTTTTGGGTGTTATTTATGTAGCCATACTGCATTTCTCATGACTAGTACTTGTACGGTTTTCCTGTTATTTTCATCTGGGGCCTTACATTTAAGTATGTCTCATCAGTAACATATAATTGTAGCTACAATCTAATAATCCCTGTATTTTAATTGGAGTGTTTATTTAGCCTGTTTATATTTAATATGATTAATGATACATTTAAGTCCACTCCCTTTCTGTGCATTTTCTGCTTGTGTCACTTAATCTTAGTTTCTCTGTGCCTCTTTTTCTCCTTTCCTTTGTATTATTTGGATGTTTGTATTCCAATTTATCCCTCCATTGGCTCTTTTCCTATCTATCTTTGTGTTCTTGGTTATTATGCAGGAGATTAAGTACTTACCATAGTCCATTTTGAACTAATATTATTATATGTCACAATAGAGAAACTGAGCTGCACTACCTTTCCTATTCTTTGAACTATTGTTGCCATATAATTTACTCCTACATATGTCATACATACCACAATTAATTTGTTTAACACAGTCGGTATTCTTCTAAATAAATTTTTAAAGTAATGCTCTATATTTACCCATTTATTTGTCCTTTATGATTCTTTATTTTTGCCATCTGGGCTGTCATTTTATATCACTTCTCTTCGACAGAAGAATATTTTGAGGGATTTCTAACAATGTATTTTCTGGAAGCAAATTATTTTAGCTTTGATTGGTCTGAAAATTTCTTCAAGTACTCATATTTCAAGGATACTTTCATTGGATATAGAATTCAAGGTGAAGAAGTTTTTTAAGCATTTCAATGTTGTAAATTTCTTGTCTTTGACTTTTATTCTTATTACCCTCTATATAATGTGACCCCCCCCCCAGCTACTCTTAAATGCTTTTATTTTTGGATTTTAAATTATGATATGCCTATGGGTTATTTTTAGTTTTATTTTGCAAGGGGTTCACAGAGCTTATTGAGCATATGGTTGATGTATTTCTTTAATTTTGGAAAATTAGAAAACTCATGGCCATATTTAAAAAAAAAAAAAACAACAACAAAAAACCCATGCTCTGTTTCTCCTCTAAATCTAGAGCTTCATTATAACCTCTCTTGTACTATAGGTCTCTGAGGCTGCTTTGTTTTGTTTTCCTGTGCTTCCATTTGGATAATTTCTATTGGCCTCTCTTTGGGTTCGCTACGTTTTTCTTCCACTCTGTCTAGTCTGTTGTAAGCTTATATAATGATTTTCTTATTTCAAATACACATCTCATTAGCTTTATAACTTCTTTTTGGTTATTTTTTATATTTGCTAGTTTTGGAATTTGTGGAATTCTTTAAAATCCATTTTGAAAACTATTCTCTGTGTATATAAACACACATACATGCACATTACACATACACACAAATTAAATCCATCATCTGGGTCAATGTTGGATCTGTTTCTGTTAACAGTTTTTTCTTCTCAACAAAACAAAATAGTTATTTTTCTCTTGATTATAGATTATGTTTTTTAATTCCTTCATTGGTCTCATAAATTTTTATTGTGTGCTATTGATTGTGTATAAAAGAACAGTGGACTGAGGCAGATACTTTCTTTCAGAAAGATCTTATACTTCCCTTTGTCAGATAAGTAGAGTGAAGGGTTATTTTATTTATTTATTTATTTATTTGATCTAATGAATTGAACTGAGTTAGGGGTGGATTAGTGACTATCAATTCAACTTGGGTTTCAAACGTCTTAGGAGAGAGATCTGGCTGCTTCCACTTAGCTAATTAAACTGTAAGACTTCTCTATGTCCAGTCCTTCTCTCAGAATCCAGCACTATCCATTATTCAGTAAATATTCGTGAGGTAAAATGGACAGAAAGGACAAACTCTGACTTGGGATTCCTTCAGATTCTTGTCCACCATAGCAGCAAATGTATGGCTATTAAGATTCCACTAGTTCCTCCTTTTACCAGCAAAAAATTTTTAAAGAAGGCTAACCCCTTCTCAATGTGTCCTCAGAATTTGCTAATACTCCATGCTTAAAAGCCATCTTTTAAGGTAGAGCTCATCCATCTCTGGGATTCTTTGTACCCACAGCTCTTTAATGGCTTTAAAGAAATATTTATACTTTATATTTATATACATTATCTAGTGTTCTCTCAGAATTAAGGCAGAAGTGGTGTTTTCTTGTGAATATCTATATCTTAGCTAAAAACAGAACTCTCAAAGTGGCATTTTTAAAATTTGCCTAAATTGGAAGAACACTGACATTTCTATTAGTTAATAAATTCTAAAGATCACTGACTCTCTACCAACTATTTTTCTAGATTCAGGGACTATATCAATGAACAAAATACATAATTGTTAATTATCTAGTGGCCCAAAATGTTGATTATTGAAACAGCCACTTAAATAGTGTATTTAAATTGTTTGGCCCTCAGAAAGAACTATTTTCTTTCTGTGACTTTCAGTATATCTGCTGTATTCTCTTGCTCTTTTTTCAATACTGATTTAACCAGAAATTGCACAATACTGGATTTAATTAACTATGTTGGTTCTGATCAAGATTTTAAAGGCATGAATCTTCTTATTCAAATAATATATGTTGCTCAGAAGCAAAATATAAAAAGTTATAAAGTCTGAGCTGTCCTGGTTATAGTGGATTTAGGAGATCTAAAATTTCACTTGTTTAGTTTCCCTCTTCTGCCCTCCAGTTGTTCCTGCCTCAAGGCTGCCTCTGAAGTAGCTCCAAGGTTTCCCTCTGTTCCCAAGAATCTGAAGAGCCCAATTTGAAAACCGTTTAAGTAGATCATCCATGCAGGTAAGGGATTTTTCTGTTTCTTTTTTTATGACCATTTTCTTCAAGTTTCTGAGACAGATTAAATGCTTAGAGGAAGTTAATGGTTGGTTTGAAATTAACTGCTGATATATCTGTATATATATTGAGTACACAGAGTTAGTTAATAGTTCTTTGGGGTTTTCTTCAAGCTCTACTTCATTGAGTTATAGAATCTCAGGAGTTGGAAATAGCCTTAAAGATAATTTAGCATAACCTCCTGCTCAATGAAAGTCTCCTTTCTACAATATCCCTGACAGATGGTCATTTAGCTTCTGCTTGAGCACTTGCCGTCGTTGGAGTTCATTACTTTCTGAGATGATTTCATCTTGAATTGCTTTAAATATTAGTAATTTCTTCCTTCTACTGAGCCCAAACATGCACCATGGTGATTGCCAATGATTGATAAAATTATTCTCCCAATTTTCTTAATCTCTTCCCCACCTGACCTGACTTACAGATCTTTCTCTTATTCCTCCATATGTGTTCTACTGTTGAAGCATTTCTTTATTCTCAGTGGGGAATTGTGAAGAATGCATCAGATTCAACAGATGTACATGAGGACTATACATGAGTGTATACATGAGTAGGTACTCTTCTGTGAGGGCCATCTCATAGGGATGTTCCTTGAAAGCTCAGGACCCAGTAGATCTGATACCTAAGACCATGAGAAAGGTTCCTAACTGAGGTTCTTTTGGTGGGTTTTCTTTCAAACTTAGGATTTTTTTTTCCCCTTTTGTATGTGTGTCGGGGGGGGTGGGTGTGTGTGGAGGGGGGAAGAACCTACTGTATACAGCAGTTAAATAATAAGTTATTCATTAAATAGTATTTGCATAAGTTGGCAACTACCTATGTTAATCTTATTTATATTTTTAGTAGGGAAGAAGGTAGGGAGAGACATGGAAAATATGCTTAATTTCCAGTTGTGCTTACTATATTGTAAATAGGGAATATAAATCCTCTGACTCCTTAGAAAAATTTTCTTTATGCTTACATAGTTTTATTGTAGTTGATGCACAATATTACTTTTGTTTTAGGTATATTCTATACTCACAAAAAGTGTAGCTACTGTCAGTTACCATACTAGACTATTACAGTTCCGCTGACTATATTCCCTATGCTGCACTTTATATATGCTTATATAGCCTTTTAAAGATTAATGTAACATCCAAAGTTTAGTTACCCATGCTAACGGTAACTGAACATGGAAAATGTCATAGAAAATCCAGACATCTGACCATTTTTACTATTTCTTCATGTTGAGGGCCTTCATTCACTTCTAGCTATTCAAAATCTAACTATGCCTATGAATCTAGGCAAGTCCTAATATTTCCTTAATGCTTTTTCTCAATATTGTAATTTCTTTTTTTTTTAAATTTTATTTTTTATAAACATATAATATATTTTTATCCCCAGGGGTACAGGTCTGTGAATCGCCAGGTTTACACACTTCACAGCACTCACCATAGCACATACCCTCCCCAATGTCCATAACCCCACCCCCCCAACCCCCCTCCCCCCATCAAACCTCAGTTTGTTTTGTGAGATTAAGAGTCACTTATGGTTTGTCTCCCTCCCAATCCCATCTTGTTTCATTTACTCTTCTCCTACCCCCTTAACCCCCCATGTTGCATATTGTAATTTCTAATGAGTTCAGCTTTCCAAACTTTCACATTTGTTAGTCTTAAACATTTATTAACTAATAGTTTTCCAGGCATTGTGTCATGTACTTCAAGTAAAGTGATGAAGCGCACAGTCTAACGTTCAGAAGTGTACACTAACAAATATTACAAAACAGTATGGAAAGTGCGTTGGTACAAATAAGCACAGAGCCATTTGTGAAGAGGCAAAGGACACTTAATTTTCTCTCTGTGAGTTCTTGGCAGATATGGAGTGATGTAGTGGTGCCAGGAAGAAGTCTCACATCCTGAAGGGCAAGTGGAAGTTTGCTCATTGTATCGTGATCATTTTTTATATATCTATTTTAATATGTGACTGTAACATCAGAATAGTGGTAGTAAGTAGAGACCCTGTACCCCAGTGAGTATAATTTTTATCTTTGGAGTCTTTAGGCCATGTTTGCAAGGATATTAAGCAGTGGATATGACATTGAAAAGATAATCTTTCAAGACTTTTCCAAAATAAGCAGCTGTAATTTTTCTGTTCTCTATTAAACTAGAATTATATATTAATCTTTCTACTGCTTGAATAATATTATTCTGTTCAGAAATTTTTATAAGTTATACTGAAGGATTGTTATTTGGTCCTGTTTTTCTTAGCTTTTGCTACAAAAGTTCAGTTGTTTTATCTTTAAATGGTTTATATTTTATGCCCATAACAATTTTTCCTTTTCTTGCTGGTGTTTATATTTCTCAAATATTTGTAATAGATGATCATAATTTTTAGCTTTCATTCAAACCATATGTGGGGGTTAAATTATTTTTTATTTTTTATTTTTTGCTGTGCCTCTCTGAAACTCCACTAGATGTTTTCCAACTTCCTGCTTTTGACATACGCAGTTGAATGTATTTCAGCTCATTTGCACATAACATGTATTTTGCATATTACTTCCCGCCTTGTGATTGTTTGGTTTGGTTATATTTGATCTTCTACTGCAAAAAGGCTTATGTAGCTTCCCAGTCAATATCCATAGATAGTCTAGCATTTCTAAGACATATGGTGCCAAACAAACCCTTTACGTACATTGAACCCCAGATTAATGTTATAGAACCAAGTAATATCCAATATAAGAAATTTAAAATTTAATTTATAGCCGCTAGCTAATTCATGCATAATCAAATCCTTACACAGAAATACTTTATATTGTATTCACTGGAGCTCTCAAGCAAGCTTTATTTTAAATCAAACTGTATTTCCACAAATGTTTGTTGTGCTCATCTGACCAAATAAAAAGTGCAGGTTAAGCTTAAACATCTTTTTTTTCCCCCATAGCATGACCTCTACTCAGGAATGCCCCATCAAACCACAGACTTAAAATTTAAAACATGTTTGCCAACACAGGAAATTCCCCAAAGCTCAGATTAATTACCAAAAGCTCCTGCAAGCTCAGCAGCAACAGCACAGCGAGCTCCACAGACCTTATTTTGTACAAAATTGGCATGTTTTTGAACTTTGTGAACTCTCTGCAGACTTCTTATTCACAGCATTCAGGCTACTTTATGAAAAGTTCATTTTGCAGTAATTAAATGTTAGTCTTGGTCTATAATCAAACTTTAAGGGAATGTTAGAAATTTTCAAGCAAATATGAAAAATATAAATGAATTTCATAAGTTATATGACTTTAAAATGGAATCTAATTCATAATTAGACTTGTTCATTCACTCAGTCTCATAATGTCTACTAATTTCCACAATAAATATTTCTTTTTAAGAGTTTAGAAGTGTGTCCTTTACTGAGGGAACAGTGATGATTAAGACTTAGTTCTGGGACTCATAAAGCTCATATTTGTCCAATCGAGTGTTAGATGCTGTAATAGAGGTTTTTACAAGTTGTTAAGTGGGCATTGAGGGAAGGACACATTTCCTGAGGAGGAGGATGGATCAAGAAATACTTAACACGGTCAGGATTGGAGGTGATATTGAAGAATAATTATTAGGACGAGGAGTATAGAGAACGGACTAAGGAAAAGGAAGAGAAAGGGGGAGAAAAAGGAAAGATTAAAGAGCAAGGACACAGTGGTCTGATAAAGGTTGAGAGGGTCATTAGTGGTAGCTAATTTGGTATGGTTAGACCTGAAGGTTTATACTGGAAAGTGCTAAGAGTTGAGGGTAGAAAATAAACAGGGGTCAGATAATACAAAATTTCTAATTTTATGCTAAGAAGATTAAAATTTTTATTTCATATATATTACGGTCAGTGATATATTTTTAAAGCATAATTACTTCTTCATTGGATGGTGTTGAGGTTATCTCAGTGAGTGATCTACCTTTTCTCTTCTTCCTTCTATCCACTCTGCCTTTCAAACTGCTTATTCTCTCTCCTTTCCTTCTATCTTCTTTTCCTTCACTCCTACCCTCCTTCCTTTTCTCCCTTCTATACTTTTACTGTCTCCCTTTTCCCTTCTCCCCCTCCTCCTAATTTCTTCCTGCCTTAATGGATTTATATTGCTTTGATTTTTTTTTATAAAATCTGATATTTTAAAATATTTTAAGCGTTTAACATTATGCCATCAAGTCTTTTGAATTTTACAGTTTCAACTTATTAACTTTATTTTTTTTTAAGATTTTATTTATTTATTTGACAGAGATCACAAGTAGGCAGACAGGCAGGCAGAGAGAGAGAGAGAGAGAGAGAGAGAGAGAGAGAAAAGGAAGCAGGCTCCCTGCTGAGCAGAGAGCTGAATGTGGGGCTCGATCCCGAGCTGAAGGCAGAGGCTTTAAGCCACTGAGCCACCCTGGTGCCCCTCAGCTTATTAACTTTAAACAAATTACTTTGCCATTGTAAAATGTGAGTTCTTCCACCTGTAACCAAAACAGAATGGAAAACAAGTCATCCATCCAAACTAATCATTTGAAAATGCAAAAATAAGAATTAAATATTCTCTTATTAAAGTGTTATATTTTTCCCATGACTTTAAGCAAAGGACTTAAAAAGTTTCAAATGCAATACATGACTTTCATATTTTTCTAGCATACTTTATTTTCATCTGCTTATTTTGGTGATAAATATTGTTTCCTAATGATTCTTTGAGATTCAACTATTTAAACGTACTATTGATCAACTAAATATTTTATAGATTATCAAGAAATGTACTTGAAAATGTATTTCTGTATTGTACAAAATTTTCTCAGGTATTTGTATATCTTTTGGATAGATGATTATTCCAGTAAAGGGTTAAAGAGAAAGGATAGTGATTTCTGTTAGAATTAAATCAATATGGGTTTAAAGACTGTCTCAGGTACTCTGGGGATTTAGTGGGAAGTTTGAAAAGGAAAATTTCAAGGTTGGAAGGTGAATATTATGGCAGGGAAACTAAGATGTTATTTTTGAAAGATTGTGTGAATTTCAGTTATTAATCATGGAGTCATTTATTTAATACTGTCCTCTTATTCAACCTGATATCAGGTTTTATACGTAAAGATGCTATTATTATTATTATTTTTTATTCAACAGCATTTATTTGTATGGTATTTCTCCTCCATTTATTATTTCTGAGTCCTAGAGCAGGTTCCTTGGCAAGTTTGATCCCAGATATTTGATTTCCAAGGCCTCTAATGAAGTTGCCTATTAATGAGACAACATTGCCTGATAGGAACTGGATAATGTGTGAATATTGATTGTGATGTCTTTTGAAGTACTTCTATTTAATCCAATTCAAAGAAATAAGGAGTTAGAAACTGACAAAGTCTACACTGCAATTTTTAAACATAATTCATATTTATATGTAATATTAAAATGAGAACTTACAAATATTAGTTATATTAATGGTATTGAATTATAAGGCCATTGCTGTTATACCTGTAATATATGTGCTTCTGAGGGTTCTAAATTTTTAATAATAGGATTTTTTTTTTAGTGATGTCAACAAGGTGGTAGAATAGGAGTTTTCCACTGTTATCCCACCACAGACATTGATTTTGTCAACCACTTATAGACAAGAGTACTTTTGTGGGAGTCCAGGAGTCTAGCAGAGAAGTCACAGCACATTTTTGGAGCAAAAAAAACCGAGAAAGGCACCTTGAAGAATCTAAGAATAGAGTCTTAAAAATAGATTTTACTTTGCCTACATCACTCTTCTCCCAAGACAGCTCAGCTCAGTGCCAAGAGACCCCCTCCCCCTGACCTATAGTTTCTCCCTCAGAGGAAATCGGGAGCACAGTGAATGAGCACCTGCCTTCTTCAGAACCCTCATCAAGAGGCACTTTTTTCTTGCCTCACCAAGAAGACTGAGACAACCAGCATAGCTAAGAGGTTGGGAGAGGCTGGGCACATAGCAACCAGGACTTTGGAGCTCATTAGAGGATGACAGAAGTGTCACAGCCTCCATAAAAAAGCCAGCCCATGAGTTGTTTGGGATACATTTTCAATGAAACCCTCAACTGGCCGATGGGCACCCCCAGTACTTCATGTGCTTCATCCCGTCCTGCCTCATGGCTGACTCCCCATGCACCTCCACAGATGGTGAGAGCAAACCTTTGTAGATGGAGTGTGTGCTTTTGCAGAAAGCATATCCAACTTTGCAGGCTTGGGAGAAACCATAAAAACTTGAGCTCCCTAGGGAACTGCCCTAGGGAAAATAAATAGCAGGCTCTCAACACTTGGCCTGGCTTTGCAGGATTGGGAGAAGACATGCAATCTTAAGAATTCCCCTCCAAATACTATGCAGCCATCAAAAGAAATGAAATCTTGCCTTTTGTGACGACATGGATGGAACTAGAGGGTATCATGCTTAGCGAAATAAGTCAATCGGAGAAAGACAACTATCATATGATCTCCCTGATATGAGGGAGAGGAGATGCAACATGGGGGGTTAAGGGGGTAGGAGAAGAGTAAATGAAACAAGATGGGATTGGGAGGGAGACAAACCATAAGTGACTCTTAATCTCACAAAACAAACTGAGGGTTAATGGGGGGGTGTGGGGGGGTGGGATTATGGACATTGGGGAGGGTATGTGCTATGGTGAGTGCTGTGAAGTGTGTAAACCTGGCGATTCACAGACCTGTACCCCTGGGGATAAAAAGATATTATATGTTTATGAAAAATAAAATTAAAAAAAAAAAAAAAAAAAAAAAGAATTCCCCTCCAAGAAGGAAGAAGAGGCATGGAGCAGACAAAACCATAGAAAAGGTCTGAGAAAGCCTCAGAGTCCCTAGTTGGGCTGACTGGTGAAGAAGGTATATCTCTCCCAAAGCTCATTAATAAAGACTAGAGGAAGTGCCTGCTTCTTCAGATGCAAAGATAGCAATGCAAAACTTTAAGGAACACTAAAAATCAAGGAAATATGTTATCCCCAAAGGAACACAATTTTCCAGCAACTAATTCCAAAGAAATGGAGATCTATCCCTGATAAAGAATGAAAAATAATTGTTTTAAAGAAGCTAGGGAACTATAAGAGAACATAAATATGTGATGTCCCAGATTTTGTTGAGTTATCTATAAACAAAATGAGAAATTCAACAAAGATAGAAATTATTTAAAACAAAATGTTCTGGAACTGAAGAATATAAAGAATTTATGTAACAACATAAAAACATGGAAGTGTAAAGTTAACTGGTAAAGTATACACACTTGGTAATCTTATACTGCAGTTGGGGTATGTAAATCACATTTAACTGTAGTGTAACGTTAAAAGACCAAAGACTTAAACAGAGCTGAAAGAGTAGAGTTTTTATATGTGACCAAAATAATCAACTTAAATTCTTATGTTTTACATGAGCCTCATGGTAAACCCAAAGCAAAAATCTGTAGTAATTAACCTGAAAGAGAAAGAGAAAGAAGTGTGTTACTAAAAATCATGAAATCATAAGGAAAGGAGGAGAGGAAGCAAGGAAGAAAGAAATACTAAACAGCCAGAAAACAATGACACTACAAGTCATTGCCTATAAACAAGTGTCTTTTCTGACTATAATGTCATGAAACTAGAAATCAGTAACAGGAAGAAACTAGAGGATTCACAAGTATGTGGAAATTAAACAATACATACCTGAATAGTAAATGAGTCAAAGAAGGTCAATGGTTCAAAGAAGAAATCAGTGAAATATAAAAATATCTTGAGCAATGGAAAATGAAAACACAGAATACCAGAATGTAGGAATGGAGAAAAGCGGTTCTAAGAGGGAAGTTTTTAGTAGTAAAGGCCTACATTAAACTAAGAGAAAGATTTCAAACAGCCTAATTTTGTAACTCAAGAAATTGGGAAAAGAATAAGTCTAGCCTAAGTTATGTGAAGGAAGGAAAAAGAACAAAGCAGAAATAAATGAAAGATGAGGAAAACAACAAAAAGATCAGTGAAACTAAGGGCTTTTTTTTTTTTTTAAAGATAAAATTGGCAAACTTTTAGCTAGACTCTACAAGAAATGAAAGGGAAGGGATTCAATAAATATAAATGAGAAGAGAAATATTATACTGACAGCAAAGAAATACAGTGTATCATGAGAGACAACTTTGAGCAATTATATGTCAACAAATTGGATAACCTAGAAGAAATGGATAAATTATTAGACACATACAATCTACCAAGACTGAATCATGAAGAAATAAGAAATCTGGACAGACCAAAAACAAATGAGATTGAATTGGTATTCAAAAATCTCCCAATAAAGAAAAGTCCAGAATCAGATGGTGTCACTGGTGAATGCTATCAAATGGGTAAAGAAGATTTAATACCAATCTTTCTCAACCTCTTCCAAAAACTTGAAGAGGAAGAAGAATCATTTCCAAACTCATTTTACAAGTCCAGCATTATCCTGCTTATCAAAGCCAATAAGGATGCTATAAGAAAAAAAATTATAGGCAGTATCTTTGATGAACATAGAAAAATCCTCAACAAAATACTGGCAACCAAATTCCACAGTACATTAAAAGGATCATTTACAACACTCAAATGGGTTTTATCCCTGGATTAGAAAGATTGTTCAACATATGCAAATCAATAGAAGTTATATACCATATTAATAGGATGAAAGATAAAATAAGTTGATTATTTTAATAGATGCCAAAATAGCACTGACAAAATCCAATGATAAAAACACAAAAGAAATTAGGTATAGAAGGAATGTACTTCGACATACTAAAGGCCACATATGACAGACTGGTAGCTGACATCATATTCAATGGTGAGAAGCAAGAAGTTCTCCCTCTAAAATCAGGAACAAGACAAGGGTGCCCACTCATGTTCCTTATATTGCATCTAGTACTGGAGGTTCTAGCCAGAGCAGTTAGGTAAGAGTAAGAAATAAAAAGTATGCAAATCAGAAAGGGAGCAGTAAACCTGACTTGTTTACAGATGACATGATCTTATAAATAGAAAATCTAAAGACTATTAAAAAAAAACTATACTCATGAATGAGTTCAGTAAAGCTTCATGATATAAATTAACATACAAGATCCTATTGTATTTCTGTATACTAACAATGAACAGATAAACCAAGAAAACAATCCCATTTACAGTAGCATCAAAAGAGTGTATTTAGGAATAAATTTAACCAGAATGTGATAGGCACGTACAATGAAAACTGTAAAACATTGGTGAAAAAATTGTAGAAGACTCAGATAAATGAAAAGATACATCCTGTTCATGGACTGGAGGAATTAACGTTAAAATATCCATACTACTCAAAGCAATCTACAGATCCAGTGCAATTCCTAACCAAAATTCCAATAAAGCTGGGGGGTGGGGGAAGAGAAAGACAGAGGGAGATGCACACACAAGAAAAAGCAGTGTGAAGATGGAGGTAGAGATTTGAGTGTGTTGGTCCAAGCCAAAGAACGTGGGAAACAGAGCTGGAAGAGTGAAGACACAAATTCTTCCCTTTACTTCTCATAGCAATGTGGTCTTGCCAACACTCCAGAGAGAGGGTGGTTCTTGATTTTTGGCTCAGTGAAACTGATGTGGAACTTTCTTGCCTGCAGATTTCTTGAGAATAGATTTCTGTTGTTTAAGCCAAAAAAACTTTTTTTTTCTTCTCGGAATTGGTGTCAAGTAATAGAGAAACTTTTACCAGCATAACTGATATCTGAGTATATTCATTAGCCTATTTTTGTTAGCAGTTAAGATTTCTACCCTCAGATTTCTAGATTTATGTAATTCACAGTGGTTTATTGGCTTAAATGAATTAAAAGTGCATTGATACACTGATATCAAAAGCTTCACTTCATCAAAGACATTATTAAAAAAATAAAAAGTACAATTCATATAATAGGTTCGTATACCAAAATTGTTAAGAATTATTAAAATTCATAAAAAAAGATACTCTCATAGACTGACACAAAACTTAGTACTAGATTTTTGGTGTTATTAACAACAGAACGAAAATACAAGTCCTTAGCTTACCAGAAGGACAGCATGCATCAGAGGTTTGATTGATGCTGGTTCATGTTATTCAGTGGCGAATCATATGGTAAAATAGTTGTCTCTGGAAATACAGGACACAGGTCATGTATGAAATGAATTCCTGGCTTTGGGGGAAACTTAATGGTATTGTTTGTTCATCATGTTTGCTGTTGGATTTAACATAGCATAAAAAGAATTTGCCAGTTTGCAAGTAAGAATGAAAAAGAAGGTAGAATGTTCAGTAATTGGGTTTGAAAGAGGCAACTTCTTCTTAAACCCAAATAGTAAGAAAGTATGAGAACCACTTGAGAAAACTTTGAGTGACTTCTTATTAAAGTTCACCCTTTGTCAAGGACCAAATTAAGAATATGGTTTCAATACCTATTGTTAATTATCTTCAGTGGATTATGGTCCCTCAGGCAAAGTTCAGGTTAAGACGATGGAGCCAAATAAAAGTTCTTAATTAGATAAAATGACTTAAAGACAAAAACTCAAGTTTATGGTTCTACTGAAGCTCAGAAGTTCAAAGTGTCTAAACATTAATTTGAGAGAGACACATGAAGATGAGAGACCAAAGGAATATAGCTCTTTGGGTGTCTATATAAAAGAAAAACAGAATTCTGAGTGTTTTTCTAGGCATATGAATAAGATTGGTATTAGGTAAATATGAAACCTGTTAAATTTCTGGAAGAATTGTACTTCCAAAAAGAACTAGGAGTTTGTGACTCAGACTCCAAGTGATTATTGGACCACCAATATTTCCTACACAATCTTAAAAAATATCCCTTTTTTAATATTCAGGGAAGCCTTTTACAGACTCTTATTGTCAGTGCATATAAGAAAATGAAGTGTAAGTTGCTAACCAGTGATCTGAAAATTTTCAAAGTAGTTACGGAATTGGGTAATCAAATGGAAGAGATGTAGGGCATAGGAATGTTGTAAGGTATAAGAACTAGACTAGAAATCTGTAATGTTGGGCCTCCTACTTGGCTCAGTTGGTGGAGCGTGCAACTTCTGGTCTTGGGATTGGTGAGTTCGAGCCCCATGTTGGGTGTAGAGGTTACTTAAAAATAAAATCCTAAAAAATCTGTAATGTTGCCTTTATGCTCCAATATATAGCTCTGTGTTCTTGGCCAAGAAATTTTATCTTTCTTGCAAAACTTTAGTTAATAATATATCAATTAGTCATTTCAGAATTTTGTTTTGAGAATAAAATGAAAGGGAACATTCTTTGAAAATGTTACAGAGTGATATAAAGAAAAACTGACTCACCCACGTAATCAGAGGACTATAGTACTATTAAAGAGATACATGATATAGTTTTGTCACCTAATTTGTTTAGCTCATTAGAATAGCCAGCCTCTTCTATTGTTTTGATCCTATAAGATACGTGCATAGGATTATTTTAGTCACTGAACATTTGAATTTTTTAAAAGACTTTTTTATTTATTAGAATGAGCATGAGTGGGAGGGACAGAGGGAGAAGAGAGAATCTCAGGCAGCCTCCCATTCAGCGTGGAGCCCAATTCAGGCCTCGATCTCACAACTCTGAGGTCAGGACCTAAGCTGAAACCAAGAGTCAGACTCTTAACTGTCTGTGTCACCCCAGTGCCGCTAGTCACTCATCATTTAACCAAAAAGCACATCTTTTTCTTTTTAGAGAGCTTCCAGATGGGATGTTTTTTAGCACCTATGGTAGATAAGAAAATAAGAGACAGTTGTCGTCCCAGATTTTAAAAAAATTTTAATTGTGGTAGGTCAAATAAATAAAAGTGAAATTTTTAAAAAATTAAAGGATTTGAAGATAAAAATCTAAGGACAACCCAGTGGCAAATGTCATGTAAAGTGAATTTACATTATGGGCACAGCAAATTGTAATATTTTTAAAGTACAGACTAAGTGAAGCATAAGATGTGAATGTGTATATTTCCCCTAGTGCCTCGTGAATGTTTTCTAGGCCTCTCCCAAAGGTCACAACCACTCAAAGTGGTGCCATGTCAATTAAAACTGTCTGCAAATGGAAGTGCGTTTTGGCATTTGTTCAATTACTGAACAATGTGGAAAGCCTGAAAAGGGTCAGTCATCTTCAGGAGTCTGAACTAGGGACCAATTTTCCAAGTTTGGTTTATTATTCAGAATAGAGTCTATGCTGTTTTGACAAATTTAAAACAACAACTAAAGTGTGTTTCTTGCCTGTGCCAGATGCCTGTATGATGAGCTGGCCTGGGGCTTCTGCTCAGTTTCATCATAGTGCTCACTCTGGAATTCAGAATAATATATCAACTACAGTCTGAACATTGGCAGTAACTATAGTTGAAGCAGAAAAGAATTTGTCCAAACGTGCGCAATTATAGCATCTGCGGGGGAGAGACACCTAGTCATTTCCACCCTCCTTTCTTTGACCATAGGACGACGTACACAGCCATGTCTGAGGTACATAGCACAAAAAGTTCAAGCCTCCTGTGGGTAGAACTGATGGCGCATAATATATCTTTAACGCATTTGGCTTTTTACAGTACAGATTTATCACTTATATTCCAAATGACTACTTCTACAAATCGAATATTTTTATTTAGGGGCACCTGGATGGCTCAGTGTGTTAAACCTCTGCCTTCAGCTCAGGTCATGATCTCAGGGTCCTGGGATTGAGCCCTGCATCGGGCTCTCTGCTCAGCAGGGAGCCTGCTTACCCCTCTCTCTCTGCCTGCCTCTCTGCCTACTTGTGATCTCTCTGTCAAATAAATAAAATCTTTTAAAAAAGAATATTTTTATTTAAGTATAAAGACCTAACACCCTTTACCCATGTCCTAAACTTAGCATTTACCAAATTTTTGACATGCTAAGTTTAAAAAAAAAAAAAATTCCAACAGTCTGTGAACTAAAAGTTTCATTCCTAAATAATTTTTATGCTTTTTCAGTTCATTCTTATGACTACTTTATAGCTCACATGGGGTACTGATTAGGTAATTAGAAAATGTTACATGTGGTAAAGGGGCCCTCTCATCTCTGCCAGAAACTGCCATTGAAAGTTCTCATCTATCAACACTCAGGTATCTTGGCAAGGACTAGGATCCCTTTTAAAGCACTGGCTGGCAGGCAATGCCACTTTGGGATAGCTTGAAAGTCTCATTAGAGAGCTGCTGTATGAAAGATGAAAATAAGGGATGTCAATGTGAAACTATGTATGGGTTTTGTTACGTCCAACTTCTAAGGATAAAAGACAAATTTTATACATTTTTGCTATATGAAGTTCTTTTTTTTTAAAGATTTTATTTATTTATTTGATAGTCCATTGTATATATGGACCATATCTTCTTTATCCATTCATCTGTTGAAGGGCTTCTTGGCTCCTTCCCCAGTTTAGCAACTGTGGCCATTGCTGCTATGAACATTGGGGTGCAGATGGCTCTTCTTTTCAGTACATCTGTATCTTTGGGGTAAATACCCAGTCGTCCAATTGTAGGGTCATAGGGTAACTCTAATTTTAATTTATTAAGGAATAACCACACTGTTTTTCAAAGTGGCTGCACCAACTTACATTCCCACTGACAGTGTAAGAGGGTTCCTCTTTCTCCACATTCTCTCCAACACTTGTTGATTTCTGTCCTGTTAATTTTGGCCATTCTTACTGATGTAAGGTTGTATCTCAATGTGGTTTTCTGTGGGAGGCCACGGTAAGGCTTGAGACGAGAACCAAACCAGACCCTGACTTGTGCCTCCTTTAAAGGCTGAATAGCCGAACAAAAAGCTTAGGTCAATAAAGTCGAGTAGCACTGAGAAAGGGTCTGTGCTTTGTGTTGTGTGCTCGCCTACGTGACATCCCACACGTTCGCTAGTCAGATAGAGATGATTTGGCCGGGGTCAGAAATTCTTGGCTGGTCCTTGCTGTCCTTGCACGGGCTATAGACTACACCACTGTAAGACTGAGCTGTGCTTACATAAACTATGTCTTGAGTGGCCTTGAAGTCAGTACATCTGGTGCTAGAAGGTCTGCTATTGATGTCTAGGAAATAGATAATGGGAAAGCTTGAAGGATTTTCTGTGCTTGTTGCAAACTCTTTAGTAATCAGCTAAAAATAGACACTTTTCTTATGATTGTTTCTGTTAGCTATAAAATGCCTCACAGCCTTGAATAAAATTGGCACTATTGGACATCCTCCTTGGTGCTCCTCCTGCCCCCATCTCTTTGTCTCTTAATTTCTTTTCAGCATCCTCTTACCCTCACGTTCCTGGTAGATTTGTCGCGCCGGCCGCGACAGTTTTCTTTTATTTATTTATTTATTTATTTATTTATTTATTTATTTATTT
>NW_019154109.1:11848150-11937418 GCF_002288905.1 Enhydra lutris kenyoni | reverse complement strand
TATTTATTTATTTATTTATTTATTTATTTATTTATTTATTTATCAAAATTTATTTTCAGTGTTCCAGAGTTCATTGTGTATGTACCATACCCAGTGTTCCATGTAATATGTGCCTTCCGCAATACCCACCACCAGGCTCACCCAACCTCCCACCCCCACTCCCCTCCAAAACCCTAAGTTAGTTCCTCAGAGTCCACAGTCTCTCATGGTTCATCTCCCCCTCCAATTTCCCCCAACTCCCTTCTCCTCTCCATCTCCCCATGTCCTCCGTGTTATTTCTTATGCTCCACAAATATGTGAAACCATATGATAATTTACTCTCTCTGCTTGACTTATTTCACTCAGCGTAATCTCTTCCAGTCCCATCCCTGTTGATACAAAAGTTGGGTATTCATCCTTTCTGATGGAGGCATAATATTCCATAGTATATATGGACCACATCTTCTTTATCCATTCGTCCATTGAAGGGCATCTTGGTTCTTTACACAGTTTGGTGACTGTGGCCATTGCTGCTATGAACATTGGGGTACAGATGGCCCTTCTTTTCACTACATCTGTATCTTTGGAGCAAATACTCAGTAGTACAATTGCAAGGTCATAGGGAAGCTCTATTTTTAATTTTTTAAGGAATCTCCACACTGTTTTCCAAAGTGGCTTCACCAACTTAACATTCCCACCAACAGTGTAAAAGGGTTCCCCTTTCTCCACATCCTCTCCAACACACGTTGTTTACTGTCTTGTTAATTTTGGCCATTCTAACTGGCGTAAGGTGGTATATCTCAATGTGGTTTTGATTTGAATCTCCCTGATGGCTAGTGGTGATGAACATTTTTTCATGTGTCTATTAGCCATTCGTATGTCTTCTTTGGAGAAGTGTCTGTTCATGTCTTCTGCCCATTTTTTATGTGATTATTGGTTTTGTGTGTGTTGAGCATGAGGAGTTCTTTATAGGTCTTGGATATCAGCCCTTTGTCTGTAGTGTCATTTGCGAATATCTTCTCCCATTCCGATGGTTGCCTCTTTGTTTTTTGACTGTTTCCTTTGCTGTGCAGAAGCTTTTGATCTTGGTGAAGTCCCAAAAGTTCATTTTTGCTTTTGTTTCCTTTGCCTTTGGAGACATATCTTGAAAGAAGTTGCTGTGGCCAATGTCAAAGAGGTTACTGCCTATGTTCTCCTCTAGGATTCTATGGGTTCCTGCCTCATGTTGAGGTCTTTTTTTTGCTTTTATCTTTGTGTATGGTGTAAGAGAATGGTCGAGTTTCATCCTTCTGCACATAGCTGTCCAACTTTCCCAGCACCATTTATTGAAGAGACTGTCTTTTTTCCACTGTACATTTTTTCCTGCTTTGTCAAAGATTATTTGACCATAGAGTTGAGAGTCCATATCTGGGCTCTCTGCTCTGTTCCAGTGGTCTCTGTGTCTGTTTTTATGCCAGTACCATGCTTTCTTGGTGATCACAGCTTTGTAGTAAAGCTTGAAATCAGGCAATGTGATGTCCCCAGTTTTGTTTTTCTTTTTCAACATATGCTAAGCGATGCAGGGTCTCTTCTGGTTCCGTACAAATTTTAGAGTTGTTTGTTCCAACACTTTGAAAAATGCTGGTGGAGTTTTGATCGGGATGGTATTGAAAGTATAGATGGCTCTAGGCAGTATAGACATTTTTAACAATGTTTATTCTTCTGATCCATGAGTATGGAATGCTCTTCCATCTTTTTGTGTTGTCTTCGATTTCTTTCATGAGTGTTCTGTAGTTCCTTGAGTACAGATCCTTTACCTCTTTGGTTAGGTTTAGAAAGTGACCTCTTTAGTATTTGAAAAATTTAGTTCAGTGGTTTTATTTTTTTTTAATTTTTTTTAAAGATTTTTTATTTATTTATTTGACAGAGATCACAAGTAGGCAGAGAGGCAGGCAGAGAGAGGGAGGGAAGCAGGCTCCCTGCTGAGCAGAGAGCCCCATGCGGGGCTCAATCCCAGAACCCTGGGATCATGACCCGAGCTGAAGGCAGAGGCTTTAACCCACTGAGCCACCCAGGCGCCCCTAGTTCAATGGTTTTAATCTCAAATTCTATTTTAATATTATATTTAAATCCTGCTTTCTTTGTGTTCATATTTTGGAGCATACTGTCTGTAGTGTCATTATATACTTTGTTTTGCTGTTTTTCATTTTCTAAAGTACTTTTTTTAAAATTTTAATTCCAGTTAACATACAGTATAATATTAGTTTCAGGTGTACAATATAGTGATTCAGCACTTCCATAGAACATCTGGTGTCACAGCAGGTGCCCTCCGTAATCCTCCTCTCCTATTTAACCCATCCCTCCCCCACCTCACCTCTGGTAACCATCAGTTTGTTCTCTATAGAGAGAACTGTTTCTTGATTTGCCCCCCTTCTCCCCACCACTTTCCTTGTTGTTGTTGTTTGTTTGTTTGTTTTCTTGTTTGCTTATTTACTTTGGTAAGGAAAGCCCTGACATATGTTCAGTTGGTTTTACTTCAAGGAATTTTATATTTCTAATATTTTATTTATTTATTTTTGAGAGAGAGAGAGAACACACAAACAGAGGAAGAAGCAGGCAGAGGGAGAAGCAGACTCCTTGCTGAGTAGGGATCCTAGTGTTGGACTTGATCCCAGGACCCTGGGATCATGGCCTGAGCTGAAGGCAGAGGCTTAACCCACTGAGCCACCCAGGTGCCCCTGGAATTTTGTATTTCTAATGCCATTTTAGGCTATATTGATTTTTATCATTTTTTCCCTAAAGATGAGTTGCTAGAATGTAAGGAAAATTTTTATTTATTTTGGTTGAATTTTAAAAGTCCAGCTTGCAACTTAATCATCATGTTAATTCTAAAAATTTATCTGTGTGTGGGTGTTTAATTTTACTATATGATCTATTATATCATTTTTATTTTATTTTTATTTTTTTTTAAAGATTTTATTTATTTATTTGACAGAGAGATCACAAGCAGGCAGAGAGGCAGGCAGAGAGAGAGAGAGGAGGAAGCAGGCTCCCCGAGAGAGCAGAGAGCCCGATGCGGGGCTCGATCCCAGGACTCTGAGATCATGACCTGAGCCGAAGGCAGCGGCTTAACCCACTGAGCCACCCAGGCACCCCTATATCATTTTTAATAAATACTTTTTCTCTTCCAATCTTAAACTCCTTTTTTCTTTTTTTCCTCTACTAAATGGCCTGGGACATCTCATTCGTTCATTCATTCAACAAATATGTATTGAACATCTATTATATGCCAGAAACTATTCTAGGTACTTGGAATGTATCTGAGAAAAGGAAATGGTAAAATACTCCTTCTCTCATAGAGTTAAAACCTAGGCAAAAATAATCCTAAAGCAAGAACGAAGAAAAGGTGAGAACAACCCAGACCCACCAAGGCCCACACGCTGCTGTATCTCCACGACAAGCGCTTATGCCTCCTGCTGCTGTCACTGCCACGCCCAAGAGAAAGACTGAAGATGATGCAGATGAGATAAAGCCCAGGTGAAGAATGAGCGACCAAAAGGATCTGCAAGGTTATCTGCTAAACAGGCTCCTTCAGCGCTAGAGCTCATGCCTAGAAAGGTCCCTGCAAAGAATGGGAGAGGAGGTGCCCAAAGGGAAAAAGGGGCTAGCTGATGCTGGCAAGGATGGGAATGTGTCTGTAGAAAATGGAGATGCCCTCACAGAGCCGGCGCAGAAAGCTGAAGGGGTGGGAGATGTGAAGTATGTGCAGTTTTGATAAATGTGAACTTCTGGTGACTGTACAGTTTGAAATAGTGTTTTTTATCAAGTATTATAAAAATGCAGAATTTTGTTTTACTTTTTTTTTTTTTAAAGCGCTGTTGTTAGCACACAGAGTACTTCATTGTTGTTTTGGGGAAAGGGCATATGTCACTAACAGAGTATCTCCAAAGCTAGATTGATACCGGGGGAAAAGCACCTTTCCCTTCTAGTTTTGAGAAACTTCCTCTTGGCTCCCAGGAGTAGGTCTTGCTTGATGTTGACACACATGGGATACCTTGGCCCGAACACCCCTGGTGGGTGGGAAAACTAAAATTTATTATTTATGTCTTCTTCTCCCTCTCTTCCTTCAACATAGACTTTACTCCCTTAAACTCGGAGACCTGCTGGAACGTGACCCCAAAACCCAGTGCCCAGGGTGTCAGGCAATCAGGACTTTACGATGTCACCACTGAGATGGCATCACTCAGAAGAGTTCCTTTTTTAGCTTGTGGATCTTCAGATTGGTGATTCTTCCATTTTCATTCCATTTCCTGAAAGTCAGGGTCAGCTTGTGAAAAATTATTAAACCATGTGCTAACTGTAAAGTGTCAGCCCTCACTCTAAACTTTGCCTGCTCAGGGCATCACATGAAGACTTCATTGTGTTTTATAGTCGCTTTCTGATTTTGGTAGTCCATTGAAGAAGGGAGTTTGAAAGTTGTTGTATCCTGTTAACCATCATCTGCTCATGTCCTGCCTGAAATACCATGATTGTTTATGAAAACTATCTTTAATAAGGCTGAATACAGTTTGGCTTGGGGGGGAAATATCACATACCAAATTATGGACTGCATTAGAAGATAAAAATGTTAGGGAGGAAATGGAAAGTAGTTCAGGTAAGGAGGAGTACCTGGATTTGGAAGAGAGGAGGGGAGAAAGAAAGTTACATTTTTTGTTTTGTTTTTAAAGATTTTATTTATTATTTGAGAGAGAGAGATCACAAGCAGGCAGAGAGAGAGGGGGAAGCAGGCTCCCCACCGAGCAGAGAGCCCGATGCAGGGTTCCATCCCAGGACCCTGAGATCATGACCTGAGCTGAAGGCAGAGGCTTAACCCACTGAGCCACCCAGGGGCCCTGAAGGTTGCATTTTTAAATAAAGTGACAAAGTGAAGCCTCACTAACAAGGTGATAAGCAATCAATCAAACAACAACAACAACAACAACAAAACCACTTGAAGGCCTTAAGGTATAAACCGTAAAAACTCTAGAAGGAAGAGCATTGCTGCCAGAGGAACAGCCAGTACAAAGGCCCAGTGGGAGCAGAAAGACACAAGAGAGAACAGTACATAAGAAAAGCACAGAGGGGAAATGGGAGCACACAGATCATGTAAGGTTTTGTAGGGCATTGTAAGTTTTAAACTTTAAGGGAATGGAGAGTCATTGGGGGATTTGATCAAAAAAGTAAGGTAAATTAATATATAGGAGAAAGACCTTCTGAAGAGTCCCTTTGCATCTTTTTAATTTGAATTATTTTCTATTAAGATATAATAAACTTATTCAAATTATTGGTATTATTTGTGGAAGTTTGGCTTATTGTGCTCTGTTCTTTCATGTAGAGAATAATAGGACTGTTACTGGTAAGTCAAAATAAATCAATTCATATTAAGGTCTTAGGAGATTGTTTTTCTTTTATTTTTCTTTTCCTTTCAAAATGCTTTAATACTTTTTATTGTGAAGTATGTACATAAGAATATGTGTGTGTATACATATATATGTGTATATGTGTGTGTGTATGTATGTATGTATGTATGGAGATTAATAGTAAAAAAATAATGTTCCCATATCCAACACAATATATATTATTTGGATTTGCCAGTTTTGTGGAATCATACTTACTCTGTTTTTTATAACTTGCTTGCTAATTATTTTGTTGTTGTCTGTAGTTACCATATAGCCATAGTTCCTTATTTATTGTTTTTTATTTCTTTGTATCTCTCTAATTTTTTTTAAAGATTTTATTTATTTATTAGAGAGGGAGAGCACAAGAAGGGGGAGTAGGAGAGGGAGAAGCAGGCTCCTCGCTGAGCAGGGAGTTTAATGTGTTTGATCCCCAGACCCTAGGATGGTGACTTGAGCCACAGGCTGACGCTTAACTGACTGAGCCACCGAGGCGCCCCCCTCTCTCTCTCTTTTAAACTAGGATATATTTTAATGCCAAATGTTAGGAGTTATCTCTGGGTGGGGATTAAAGGCGATTGTTTCTTTTTTTCCTTTAATTCCAGCTTTAACATTTTAATAATGTACTATATATTAAGCAGAAGTTATTAATAGAAATAATGTAACTAAATAACTTTTAATATATGATCTATAATGTCACTCATTTTGCCATTCTCCTTTTGGAATTTGAGTGCCCTAAAAGATAGCTGACATTAATACACATAATTTTTGCATATTGTTTTTGTTGCTAGGATGCCTACTAATGACTGAAACTCAGCAGAATCTTTTTAAACAGATTTCCTGAGATATCTTTGATATGAAAAAATTGTAAATATTTAAGATGTACAACTTGATGTTTTGATATATGTATGCATTGTGAAAAGATCACCACAATCAAGCTAATTAGCATATCTATCACCTTTACATATTTACAATTTTGTGTCAAGAAAATTTAAGACCATCTTTATAAATCTGAAGTAAAAACTAAATCTATCCTCACCATGCTGTATATCATATCTCTATAATTTATTTAGCTTGCATAGCTGAAAATTTGTAACCTTTGACCAGCCTCTGTCAACTACCATTCTACTTTGGTTCTATGAGTTTAACTATTTTACATTCTGTAAAGTGAGATTGTGTTATATTTCTTTCTGTGTCTTGCTTATTTCATTTAGTATAACGTCCTCAACCTCCATACATGTTCTTAAAAATGTCAGGATTTCTTTTTTTAATCTGGAATAATATTCTGTTCAATATACTGGTGTTCAAAAGTAGAGTTCTTATGAAAACTTTAGTAAGCCAAAGTGGCATAAAGTGTAGAAACAGTTGCCATTAATTTATATGGGAAAATTTTTGAGCATTTCCCAGACCCAAAAAGTAACTTCCTGTAGACTAATGCTAGTTCCTTTCCTTCCCTCCCTTCCCTTCCCTTCCTTCCCTTCCCCCCCGCCTTTTTAAAGATTTTATTTATTTGTGAAAGAAAGCAAGTATACATGCACAAGCTGCCAGAGGGGGGTAAAGGGAGAGGCAGAAGCAGACACCTGGCTGAGCAGAGAAACCAATGTGGGACTCGATCCCAGGTTGAAGGCAGCCGCTTAACTGACTGAGCCACCCAAGTGCCCCAGGCCAACGTTATTTTCACTTTTTTCCTTTCTTCATAAAAGTTAAAATTGTTTCCAGGTTTAAATTAGTGAAAACAGGTGGGCGAGGTGGTATAACACAAGCTTTTGAAAAGCAGGTGATACAAATACATGTACCTATATGTATACATACCTCACATTTTATTCATTCATCCATTGATGGACACTTCGGTTGTTTCCCTAACTTGGCTATTGTGAATAATACTGCAGTGGATGAGAGAGGGTGCAGATATCTCTTCAAGATACTGATTTCAATTATTTTAGATATATACCCAGAAGTGAAGATTCTGCGGGTGTCTGGGTGGCTTACTCATTTAAGTGTCTGACTCTTGGTTTGGGCTCCGGTCATAATCTCGCAGTTGTGAGATCGGGACCCAGGTCAGGTTACTTGAATAAACAGTTAAAAATATCAGTTATAAATATTAATAAAACAGTTATAAATAAATGAATATATTATATGTATTATTATATATTATATATATGTTATATATATTATAAATAAATGAATAAAATAGTTATCCATGGTCAGGTCTTTATATGGACATAAGTTTCCTGCTTTTTTGGGTAATTACGAAGGAGTGTGATTGCTGGATGGTATTGTAAGGGAATGTTTAGAGAGTCAGATGGGTTACTGTGGGGCCATTCCACCTGCACTAGCTCTCAGTGCTGAGGTTCTTGTGATGGTACGTGTTGGGGCTTTTCTGGCCCAGAGAGGGGATTAGAACCAGCTCAGGTAGCTGAAATCTCTTAAAGGCAAAAATGATGGCACCCTTGATGGTGAAAGTTTGAGGGGATCTCTTCAGTAGATGTGATGACTATTGGGTTTCCTCAGTGGTGAAAGCTGCTGGGTTCCTTTGCAAGCAGGCAGCTGGGATCCACAGCTCTGAACACTGACATCCTTGGTGGTAAAAGGTACAGGGCACTATGGTGGCTGCTTTTCAGGCCCACATGGTGAAGGCTGCTGGGGTCTTCTGAGGCCAGGCAATTTGTAGCCTGTGGTGTCACTTGCCACGTGGTTAATATGAATAGCCTTGCCCTTCTCTGTTTCTGGCGTCTTAGCTATGCTGAACTCCCCAGTGATCTGGGTAGGGTGAGGTGCAGCAGGTCCTTCAGGTCCCTCAGCAGGTCCCTCAGCCTTCAGAAAAGCTGGGGGAATCCAGTGCTCAACCTGCTTTGCTTTTCCTCTTCTAGGAGAACTTGTGGGTTGATCTCCCTTTTGGCACTGATCAGTGCTTGCCTAGGGGATAGGATGATGTAGGTAAAACGCCATTTTTCTTTCTACCTTTTCTTGTGGTTTTTCTTACTTTTTGTTTTCACCCCTGATGTGTTGCTGTATCTTCTTGAGTAGACTCCAAGGCTCCCTGAGAGCTATTTTTATTCATGGATAGTTGTCCAGTTGTTCTTTTGTGGAGTGATGAACATGAGATCTCAGACTCGGCCATCTTGCTGACATCACCTAATAGAACTTTTTATTCATTTTCAGTGCTGTGGAGTGAACCAAATGCCAGCATTTGATTATAAATACAATTGTCCATTTTATTTTAACAGACCTCTCTCCTTATGTATTTATTTAGCTTTTGCTTTTATGAACATTACAGCTATGAATATTCTCTTGTCTGTCTTCTGGTGTTCATATACACTGTATATGGAGTTGTGTAGGGGCTTCTTTGTATTAGCTTTGGAACATTCCTGTGGTTGCAGTCATTTGACAGCTCAACTGGGTCTACAGGATCCAAGATGATCTTGCTTAATTGGTTTGGCAGTTGATGTTGGCTAACGTAACAAATTGGTTATTCTCTGTATCACCACTCCCAGTAGGCTAGACTCAGTTTTTTCATAGCAGGGTACTCTGAGGGTTCTAAGAGAGTGAAAGCAAAGGATAAAAAATCTCTTTAAGTTCCATGCTCTGTAATTGCCACACATTCTATTGGTCAAAGTAAGGCAAAAGACCAGTCTGGATTTAAGAGGTGGAGATGGTAGGTATCACCCCTTTGTGGACATGTTTTCGATCTAGCACAGTTTATTTTCCAGCCAAAACAATTGTTTTTGTTATGTATTGTTATATAATAAACCACTTCAAACTTAATAAAATAACAATGATTTATTATTTCCTGTGATTTTTGTGGTTGACAATCTTTTCAGGTTTTCTAGCTTATGAGTATTTATGAGGTTGGAGTCATTTGGTGGCTTAAGTTGGTCTGGAGGATCCATGAAGGCCTCCCAACCTGTCTGGCAGTTGGAACGGGCTATTGACTAGAGGAGTATCTTCTGTAGGTATAGCATGTTATCCTTCAGGAAACTAGATTAAGATTTTTCACACCATTGTGGTTTTGTAATTTAGTAAGTAAGAGTAGAATCCACAAAGGCTATAACATCCTAAGCTCTATAGCCCCCCTGACATCACTTCTAATATATAATAGGTCAAAGCAAGATATAACATTAGTCTGGTTTCAAGGGGTGGGGAAATAAGCTTCTGTTGATGGAACAAGTTGCAACCCATCGTGGAGATGTTTTCAATCCACCATTGCTTGAGAGGATTTTTTCTTTAAAGTCTACTTTTTCTGATAGTGTGTACACACACACACACACCACACTGTTAATATTTTCCTGGTTTTTGTTTTGGTCATTTAAACTTTTTTCTTTAGTTTCTTTAGTTTAAAAGCTTAGCTTTTAAAAAAATCCATCCAAAAATATATTTGTTTTTAAACTTCCCTTTGTTATATTTTTTAAAATAACATCTTACAAATTCTATTATTTTTTTTCCTGTGGACTAGTTTGAGTGCTGGAACATTCTCATGTGATGTCTCTGCTGTTTGGATTCACTGGTACGTCTACTCTGGCATTTGATTGAACAGAATTTCAGGGCAAATGTCAATTGTGTTCTTGGATTTAGCCAACGTGCTTGCTGGTAGAATGTATGGAAAAATTTAGGTAACTATAGTCTCAGAAGTATTACAGAATTTCTCTTTTATCTAAGAAATAGTACAAATAAAATTTTTGTTGGATATTGATTGGCAGTTATTTATTTCCAGAAAAACTGTCATGACTTTTAATACATTCTCAATACTCTCTTCAATATAAAATGTTATCCTTAACAGAAATTTCTGAACTGCTGAAAGTTAATTTCATTTAAATATATTGTATTAGTAAACAAATTTTCTCACACTGAAAGTTTTCAACAACATATCTTCATTTAAAAGTAATTTTCTCCAGTTTCTTTAACTTTAACAGAAATGCTTCTTTAATTTTGACAAACTTAAAGTCTTACTTTTGAGGGTGAATCTATTTTTGCCCTTGTTTCCTGCTATATTTTACATTTTGACAGGAATTTTTAGCAACTATTTTCTTAAATAATATTTATAAGGTATTGGGCAACATATTTTTATGATCCCAAAACTATTTTGAATTTTTTTTTTCTTAAACCTACCATTCTTAATTTATAAGCAGTGACTACACTAAAGTAAAAATTATGGTTGCAAAGCCAAATCTGTTAGCACTTGAACTACGATAGAGGTGTCTCATTTAGCAGGGAAATTAACTGTATAACAATTGTCATACACACAAAATACCAAGGAAAGAGCAGCACACTGGAGATTATAAATCAGTATTTTTTCTTGACTACTACTGAAAAAATCTAAATACACGTGAATATAGTCTTTTGTTGAATATTAGTCAGTAGTAACATCTGTGAAGTCTTATTAAATTGTGGACCTGAGAAGATCACATGTCATGGAAGACTGGCGAAAATCAAGTCAACACTTTGTTTTCTGACAACATATTTGGGGTGGATTAACAAATTTATGGTTTTACTTTGTATGGGGTATAACAGAGTAATGGGAATTTATATTTTTTGGAGATGTTCAGAATTAGTAGTGAGTGGCAAACTGAGATCAAGTAACTCCCTCATTTTCCTTTACTTCTGGACACTTCATAGGTATTAAAGCTAAGCCTCTGGCCTTGACGTCTAGGAGAGAGGGAGCATATGGAGAATAAGGCATCAAGGTAGCCCAGACTTCCCAGCATCTGCCAGAGAGCTCCTTATGTGACTCCACCCCTTTTCTGCTTTCTGACCAGGTGTTTCAGGCATCATCAATCAGCCTCTGGCTGACTATTAAGCAGCAGTGGGAAGGTAAAGAGGCCCCTGCCCAAGTAATTGAGAGTTAAAGTATTTACACACCTCTGTTATTCTGTTAGGCTCACAAATAGCCTTATTAAAATGATGCTCTAATAAACTCCACCCCAACCAGCTTCAAAAAACATACACAAGAGCTAACTTCATTATCAGCAAACTGCAGGCTTTGCCTGAGTCTGTAGAGCAGGTGACAGTTTGATTTTTAAGTGGCTTACTGATACTTTGCATTGATGTAGCACCATTCAAATGAAATCTCAGAGCTCTACAAAACATTAATTAATGGCAGCTCATAGTATCCCATGGAGGATGGTACATTTTGCAGCTACCCTTTTAGAGATGAAGTTTCCAGCGGTTAGGAGACTTGATAGAAGTTACACTTGAAAAGCAGTTGTGAAGCTATGAACTGAGTTCAGAATTTGAAACTATCAATTTCTAGCACTATCAACCAGGACTCATTTGTTCTTATTGCATATTAATAACCAAAATGATCAACATGTTGTTTTGGGTTTTTATTTAAAGCAAATTAGCATAATTCAGAAAGTAAAAAGATCAGTGTTGCAGAAAGGCCTTCTCAATAGTTCTGATAATGGCTATAACTTTCTACTTGATGCAGAGATAGTTAAATTTACAAAACGGGGGTGTTTACTGTAAAAGACACAAGATTATTTGATGATGGTGCATTGTTGGTAAAATGTAAGGTTAAATTTGTCAATTTGGCATTGAATATCAATTTAAAAGTTCAAAACTAACACTGATAGATATCTGGTTGTAACTAATCTTTAAAAAACATGTGCAGTGTGTTGGTTAAGACCACAGGCTTCGGAGCTCAGTGGAGTTGAACACAACATTTGATGCTGCCATTTATTTGCTGGGACACAATTGCTGGAGACAATTACTGAATCTTTTTGAACTTCCATTTTCATTTGTAAAAATAGTGTCTAACATAGTTAAAACATGCATACGTACACACACAAATGTATGAAAAATGCCAGGTTTGGGAGAAAAAAAAAAGAGGGAAACAAACCATAAGAGACTTCTAATGACAGAACAAACTGAAGGTTGATGGAGGGAGGTGGATGGGGGATGGGCTATTTAGGTATTAAGGAGGGCACTACTTATGATCAGTACTGCGTGTTCTGTGTTAGTGACAAATCACTAAATTTTCCTGAAACCAATATTATACTATATATTAACCAGGATTTAAACTAAAATTTGAAAAAAAAAAAAAAAAAAAAGCCAAAATCCAAAAAACTAGTGTACTTCCAAAGCGGGGGAGGGGGGGAGAATGTCAGGTTTTTATCACAAATGTATTCCATTTCTCTGGTGCTCTGGAAAAATCAACTCAAGTTTTCTGCATTTCTAAACTTAAAAATACATAATCACGTAAATGGCATGAAATTTAAAATTTACCAAATGTATAAAATTGAAAAAGTGTCTCTTCTGATAGTTCCCACACCACCTAGATACCTTCCAAAAAGAACCTCAGAATATCTTAGGTATATTTCTAAATTTAGCTAAGAATTTACAGACCTATTTTACTTATCCATTTGCTTATGCAATCAAAATTGTTATATCTAATACATATTGTTCTAACAGTTGTTTTTCATGTTATGTTTTAGAAATTATTGGGGCGCCTGGGTGGCTCAGTGGGTTAAGCCTCTGCCTTCGGCTCAGGTCATGATCTCAGGGTCCTGGGATCGAGCCCCGCATTGGGCTCTCTGCTCAGCAGGGAGCCTGCTTCCTCCTCTCTCTCTACCTGCCTCTCTGCCTGCTTGTGGTCTCTCTCTGTCAAATAAATAAATAAAATCTTAAAAAAAAAAAAAAAAGAAATTATTTCCTATTAGTATGTCTAGAGCTACTCCTTTTAATAGTTGTATATTATTTCTTTTTAATGAATAAATCATTAACCAGTAGCATATTGAGGGGCAGGGCTCCCTCCCCACAGCTCTTTCCTATAGTGACTAGTTTGGAAAGTTTATACTTGTACATATTTTATGTTGCATATATGCAAGTATATGTTTAACAGGATAAGTAACTGTAGGAAAACTATGTCAAAATGTGTATATCTTAATTTTGACAGATATTGCTGAATTGTGTTACATAGAAATTGTCAAATTTGACAGTACCACCTGCTTCTCCTTACCCCTGCCAATACTGTATATGTCACTTTTTTTTTTTTACTTTTGCCAATCTTATAGGTATATTTTACTAATTATCATAGAGAATAGAAAAATTAAAATTAGGAGACATGTAGATAACAGTATTACCAACAACAAAAAGAATGACTTCTTTTGATGCTTAATTTTGACTTCTGTGTATAATCCTTAGTAACTTAAGTATACCAGTTGGCCAATATCCCATGAATCTGGAGCCATGTTGGTTTATTTTGTTTAGGTAAATACATATCTCAAAAACACCATCTTAACACCATCAATTGTATATATATATTTAGAATTTTTGAGTGGTATTTATATAAGACTGTAATCATACCTCAGCTATTATAATGTCCTTAATTTCTCTTAACAGAAGATTATAACACTAACATACATTATTGGATTTTATATTTGAGATATTTGGTACCAAGTTTTGACTATCTTGTTGAATTGTTGCAGGCATGAAAACTTGGTTCTTGTGAGGTGGGTTCATTTGTACATGGCAATTTGCTGAAAAGCAAGTTATATTTTACTTGGTCACAAGTACAGTTGGAGCACAGTATGTGTGTGAGTGTGTGTCTGTATACTTGTGTGGAGTGAGCATTGTTGACAGTATTCTTGGCTTCCAAATTGAAGTAGTATAAAGATGTTCACCAGTGTCACCTATGTTTTCATGAGATAGTATTTTAATTTAACATTGCTGTTCTACTAGCAGATTGGAGTTGACATTCATGACATTGATGTTTATTTTACATGTATATGAGTTGAAATTAAGCAATTATTACTATAATTCTTTGACGTCAATTATGCTGATAGTTTAAACATAGTATTTTTTTATAGCCTGGATGAGCTCTGTAATTAAAGTACTCCCCTATTTCTTTTTTTTGTAATAGAGTGCTCACATTTTTCTATCTTTGTGCTACTACTAATACAAGAAGCTTTGTAGGAGCACACACAGGTCAGGTGGCATGTGCAGAATGGTTTGATGGTAAAGCTACAGTGGCCTACACAGCATAAGGTTTCTCTGATTCATTTAAATCTTGCTTTGCTTGTAATACTCCATATTACAAAATTACATATTGTTCTAAATGTGTTGTGTAAAACTGATATTCCATTATTATGTGCCATGCTTGTTGGGTAACTTCTGAGATCCTTGCTACATCTAAGCCCACAGTTTGAGAAGGGTAAGTTCAGTGAGATAAAGGGACAATTCATTGGATCATTTAACTGACTTAGTCAAAAGCCTTTTTAGGTATAGAACTACCACTTTTTTTTTTTCTTTTGACTGAATAATTGAATAAAACACATTTGATTTACAAATAGATTTGAAACCTGTATGACGTTGTCTGTTCAATTATGCTTTGGGTCAAATTTTGCACATTCAAATGGAGAACAAAAACAAAAGAATCAATTTTCCTAAATAGTTGCTTTAATCTAGTTTACCCTATACTTGTATTTCAAGCTCATTCATTGTGATAACAGCTGCTTGCTCTTTCCAGGTTTTATACTTCTTTGTCTAAGAGGAGTTTTGTCCCATAACAGAAGTAGATATCCCTTGAAGACCACAACTGCTTGCTTTTGAGGTCTCCAAGCCTAATTTCCTAAAGAAAAGGGTGGAAGCAGCAACGGAGAGAAGAATCCAATTTTCTTTTGCAGTTCTGGGTCAGTTGTTAATTTGATGGAGAGGGGGGTGGGGTGGACGCTATGCGTTGCACTCAAACTAGGGTAGATTTCCTACCCCCTCACCCCCACCCAGTCCATAGTTTCATTCTCTTTGGTCTCAGTTACCTTGTCAGTTGCTGCCTGGAAGCAGATGGTCTTCCTTCGGAGGTATCATCAAAAGGTTAATACCTGCTTAACACTATGTCACAATGCTTATGTCATTTCCCTCACTTCATCTCATCACATAGGCATTTTATCATCTCACATCCCAAGAAGGGCGAATGCAGTACTATGAGATACTTCCAGAGGCCACTTCATGTAACTTATTACACATATTGTTATAATTATTTTGTTAGTACTTGTTAATCTCTTACTGTGCTTAATTTATGAATTGAACTTAATCATAAATATGTATATATAGGAAAAATCCTAGGATATATAGGGTTTAGTACTATATGGAGTTTAAGGCATCCACTGGGGCTCTTGGAACATACTTTTTGTGCTTAAGGGGGACTACCGTTCTCTACTCTTGGCTATATATATATATATATATATATATATATATATATATATATGTGTGTGTGTGTGTGTGTGTGTGTGTGTGTGTGTGTGTGTGTGTGTAATATACCTAGACTCCTCATACATTTTTCTGCTTAGTTTGGTAGAGAAATACTGAAGACCTAGAAATTCCAGGGAACCCATGACCTTGCACAATAGAAATAATTGAAGTAACCAGTTGTAAGTAACTAGAATGAACCCCCCATGTGTTTTGGTCACCTATAACATTTCTAGAAATTAATAGCACTACCTGAATTAAATTACTGTGATCTTTGCTTGGTGCTTGGGTTAGTATCTGTAGAGATTTCTGATTTAATTAGCTTGGGTGGTCAGAGTATGTGTATGTGGAGCTGGTATGTGTGTGCACATACACACACATGAATATACATGCATAAATACCACAGGTAATTCTAATGATCCTCACAACAGCTTTTGGGATATGTTTGATGGTTCTAAGACTTTTAAATGTATTAAAAATCACTTGCAGGGCTCCTTAAAACACAGAATGATGGGTCGCCCCCAGAGTTTCTGATTCAGGGAGCCTAGGGTAGGGCATTTTTAACACGTTCCCAGGTGATACTGATGCTGTATTTTAGGGACCACACTGTAGGTATGGAGGAAGCTCATAGGCTTGAAGGGAAATAACGACCTTTCCAAGTTCACATAGCAGCTGAAAAGAGCTGGAACTTGAAAATGTCATTCTAATTTTAAGTCCACTGATTTTTTTTTTTTTAACTAGACTAGTGTGTTATACTTTATAAATTAATTTTGTATCAATTATCTCAAATGATGCTTGAAAGAATAGGGCTGGCAGGGGCCATTATTGTGTAATCATGAAGAAATTTAAGCTCAGAGAGTTGAAGTGACTTCCACATGACTACATAGCCAGTAAGTAGAAGAGAATAGAAATTCATCAATATATCTATCTTTAAAGTCCATATTTTTCCATTATTCTAATCAGCCAAAATGAAACTGTCTCCTACTTTAGGTATATACTTTATTTTTATAATACACAACTGTTTTGTATTAACTAAATCTTAATTGATGGGGTGACATAGTATTAGAACCATTTATATGACTAAAATTTGCAACATATTTAGTGGTAAATATTTTTTATCTTAATTTCAGATTCTTTGTTAGAATAAATTATGCAGAATCATCCTATATCCTGGAAAAAGCTGTTTATTTGGAAGATTTCCAACTTTAAAAATACTGTCTGTGATGAGTTGATTAGAAACATAAAGATTTCCTAATTTATTTAAAACATATGGATTCTAGCTTTGAAATGCCAATATGTAGGTACATGTTGTTTCCTTTCTGGCTATTGTATACTTTCTTCTGAAACATTCAAAGTATGCACCTCATATAGGAGGGATGTCAGTTCAGGAGGTAAATTTTTATTTACTGGGTGTTTTTCACTTATTCTTTGGGTTTGTCAGAACAAACAAATGTTATTCCTTGGAAAGACTCAGGCTTCATCTTTCTGCATTCATTTTAAAATGCACATTTGTCCCTTTCAAGGGACTCTATCTTTTTGCCAACATCTGCAGAACATTTCGGTGAGAAATACCCAGTGGTTATTCAGGCTACATCCATATAAAAACTGCCAGGAACTCAGCCAGACTGACTGACAGCTGTTTCTTAAACATCATCAAAAGCCAGTCACATTAGTGTATATTTTCTCTTTCTCTCTCTCTCTCTCACACACACACTTGCTCAGTTATGGATCCAGTAAGGCATTTACATTTTGATGACCCAGAAGAAACATTTCTGTAAATAAAGTTTGAGCTAGCTATGCAGTTTATACAAATCTGTTTCAATATTTACAATTATAAACAAAGAGGTATTATTTTGCTCAAAACAAAAATAACTATGACAAAATAGTAACACACTCAGCAAGAAAACAAACATACCAGTAAAAGGCCCACGAACTCTAAGCACAGGTTTTTGAGGAGGCACCAAATACTTTAAAAAGAAAGAAGACAGGGGCACCTGGGTGGCTCAGTGGGTTAAAGCCTCTGCCTTTGGCTCAGGTCATGATCCCAGAGTCCTGGGATCGAGCCCCGCATCGGGCTCTCTGCTCAGCGGGGAGCCTGCTTCCCCCTCTCTCTCTGTCTGCCTCTCTGCCTACTTGTGATCTCTGTCTGTCAAATAAATTAAAAAATTAAAAAAAAAAAAAAAAGACAAACATATAATTTGAACTAGGTAAGGATCGGCTTTAATACTGAATGGTTATTTTCAACCACATAGAAAGAGCTGAATTTTCTTTAAGATCTGACTGTACTTCTTATGTGCATTCAGTTCTATGTGGAGCTTAAATAATTTTTTTCACCATGAATATTTTAGCCTGAACAACACCAGAGAATAATATTCATATCTGTAATGAGATACCAAGATAGGAAAACCATGGCTCTGCTGAAATGGTGATGTAGACTAACTCCCCAGGTGAGCCGTCCTCCCAGATGAGCAGGACACTTTCTCACCTGAGCACTCTCACTCTGCCAGCTGTGTCCATGAGGATCATTCTCCGAAATTAAAGTCCAGTTTTTTTCCTTACAATGGAAACCAGTTTTTTTTTCACTTTCTTTCTTTTGGATGACATGTAGACTCCTGATTTCAGGTAGTTATCTCGTGTTCTTCCTAGATAGCCTTCTTTTTAGGTGCCAGATTCATTTTACTTTCTTTGCACTATGCCAAATCTGGGAGATGCTGGGCACATGATAAACAGCCAACAGGTGGATGAGACAACATCCCATTATATTACTATGGTCTGAAAAGTTACTGTGGCTTGGAAAAGAGATCCTAATAGAAGAGTCTGGAATCCTTTGCAATCTGGTTTAAATGTCTACATATTTTCAGTAATGTCTAAAATAAAATTTCAAGGTGAGATTACTAAATCTTTGCAACAGGCAATTACTTGTAGTAGCTAGAGTGCCTTTTTTCCCAACTGTTCTTCCAAAAGGAAGCACGATTAGTAATTAAGAAAGTGTCCTGTAAAATATTTCAAACTTATAAAAATATTCTATTTAAAATTGATTAGCTTCATAATTGTTCATTGATTGGAGCATTCATTTGAAATAAGATTCTTAGAAATTTCTTATTTTAATCCTTTGGGAATGCAACCAGAGGCCCCCCAAATGAAATTGCTAAAGAGCCTATCAACAAATTATCCTAATTGACCACCCAATTGTGTGTGGTAGCTGAGAATTTAAAGAAAAAAATATTCGAGGACAATAGATAAGATTTGTAAAATTATTCAAATTGGCAGATTCTGTGGCCATCAAGTCCTCTTTTTAGGTGAAATTACATATATTTTACTGTCATTATTTGAGAAATCTTTCTCTCTAAAGCCCTTGAAACTAATTTCTTTCTTTCTTTACTTCATTCTCCCTTCCTTCCCTCTTTCTTTATTTCCCCCCTCCCTGATCTGAACAATACCGGATTTTGAATAATATGTCATTCCTACAATGAGGTGACAAGTGAGAAAAACAAAGCATGTCCCCAACTTTTGTAATGATAGGATGGACTGGCTCCCTAGAGCTTAACTGGTAATTAGCTGACTGCTTGTTTCCACCCTTCCTCCTGTCCTTCCTTCCTCTTTTTTTTTCCTTCTATCCGTCCATTCGTTTTAAAATTATTCTGCTCTTCTGTCAGGAAAAGAGAATTGTCTCTTTACTAAGGCTGAGCTCTTGAATTAATAAACCACATTTAATTTTTCAGTTTTCTTTGGAGTCATTTTAAGAGGAGAAAAAACAGATACTGATTAAAATGATCTACTTAGTAGTTTGGAACGAGGGATGATGGGGTTTAGGGCAAGTCACCCCAAAGTATGCCATTTTGGCATATTGATTATTTTGAATTAAAGTTACTTAAGAAACAGCCAGTGTGGGAAGAACACCTCTTTTGTCCCCCCTGAGAGTGGGAAATAAATCTCTCAAGTGAAAGGTACCCTTCTCATAGCAGGAGGCAAAGAGACATCCTTATCACCAGAGATAAGGAATTCAGGACTAAGCATGCTGTATAAACAAAGGCTGTTACTTCTTCAGTAACAAACTACCCCAAACCCAAACTTCCTTGTCTTATCAGTTCTTCGCAAATTTATTGTTTCTCTCTCTTAAAAGTATAAAACTGCTGACTTTGGCCACCTTTTTGGGCATCATATTTTTATGAGCTCCTCTATGTATGGAATTATATTTTTCTTCTGTTAATCATCTTGATGTCAGTTTAATTATTAGATTCCCCCATTTAAGAATCTATAGGGAAGAGGAAAAAAGATTTCCTCCCCCGTAGAAAATGAGCCAAATCATCTTTGGGAAGAGTTGAATTCTCTGCACAGAATTCCTCTCATCCTATTCTCTGAAAGCGTGGTCCCCCAGACCAGCATCATCATCACCTGGAACTTGTAAGACATTCAGATTCTGAGGCCCTGATTCTGATTCAAATCAGAGTTACTGATTTGAAACTATAGAGACAGAACCCAGGAATCTGGTTTTACAAAGCTCCCAGGTGGTACTAAATGCATGTTCCAATTTTAGAACCTACTAATTTCTTCTTGGTTGAATAAAGGACCTAGTAGGCCTTATTCAAAGATTTCTACCATGTTTCTCAATATCACACATACACATCCACACACAAAAGTGAAAGTATAGTGAAAATGCAAGTAACATGGCCAATCATGGAGGGAAACAAAATAATGCAATTCTGCCAGTTGAGATTAGGTACTTCTGTTTTATTCTGCAAGATACTTAGGGGTGATTCTACTCATCCCTTAAAGACTAAAATGTTACTGTATTAATTGGAGTCTGAGGGTAGTCAGCATTTATTAAAGTGCACAAAGCAATATTCAAATAATTCATGCTTCTGTAAGTTATCTTCGGATTCTAGTGTGGGGAAGTTTGAGAGATAAGACATGGCAGAAATTTTTCTAATCCTTAGGTAATTTTTGCTAGAGGGAGATGTATACAAGTGTTTTCAAATTGTGTTAAATATGAACACAATTTCTTTTTACCCCCCAGTAAATTTCCTTGGTGATTTTTTCTTAAAATTCTATCATGGAATGCTTTTATTTGAGACCATGTATTATGTATAGCCAAGAATCAAGGCTTTCAGAAATTATTGATTCTAACAAACAAACTTCAAAGTTGTTAACATATGGTTGTTGTTGATTGAATTTATCTAGCACAACAAGAAACTAAGATAAGATTTCATTCGGCAAAGAACACAATGAAGTATCGCTTTATGGAAATCCATTAGCTAGGACTACAACGTATGAAGTAACATGAGAAATGCAAATAACAACAATATAATTAAACTGTCAAATGTGATAGAGAAATTTATGTGAAAATGCATGTAGTCCCAGTTTACTTTTTCCCCGTTTTTTTTTTAAACACTTTTTTTTTAAAGATTTATTTATTTATTTGACAGACAGAGATCACAGGTAGGCAGAGAGGCAGCCAGAGAAAGAGGAAGGGAAGCAGGCTCCCTGCTGAGCAGAGAGCCCCACGTGGGGTTCGATCCCAGGACCCTGAGATCATGACCTGAGCCGAAGGCAGAGGCTTTAACCCACTGAGCCACCCAGGTGCTCCTTTCCCCCTGTTTTTAAGGCAACATCAAAACAGTTACTTCTGAGAATATTTATAACCTGTCAAGAGAAAAGACTAGAGACTTTGTGGCTATAGATCCCTGAGGGAAAGTGTTAGTTTCAAAGCGCCATTGATGTAAATATTGCCTCTTTTCCATTTTGTGGAATGGGTTGTTATGCTGATAAATTTGTGTTAAAAACATAATTATCTAAAAGCCGCTGGCATTAAAAACACCAGTGCATTTTTGTAATAGAATTATAGATATGGGCTCATCTGTAATAGGGGGAACATGGTTTTAATACAGTAATTGTTTTTTGTGTGAAGAAAAAATAGCACAGTAACAGCACAAAGATGTTAAAGAGGAAGTTTGATATGGTTATTTAGAGATAGTATTAAGAAAAGATATTCTCGGAGAAGAATATGACTGTTTCTGCTAAGCTGTGCAAAAATTGGAACATGTCCTAATTTTCACTCTCAGCTATACATACATTCTTACACACAACTCCCTCATCTCCAAGTATTTCTTCTCTTCCTCTCATTTGGCTTTCATTTGGTTTTATATATGCACTAAGATTATTTTATATATTAAGTAGCAAAATACCTCTGCAAATCAACTACAGTGAAAATAACAAAGGACATCATTCATAGCTGAAATATTAACATTCTAAAAAGAGGGACTTACTCCTAACTAATGGTAATTAAATATTGTTTGTCCAAGGAAAGAGTTTAGAGTCAAAGATGAAGGGGACAGTTTGAATAACAATAGACCTAGGATAAAAGAGATGTGTCTATAATTATGTTTTTCATTTTAAAGTAGAAAATTATTTTACAAACCTAAGAGAAAATTTCATTTTAGGAGACTGTAAACTATTTTTGTGGAATGGATATAACATTTGTCATTTCAAGTTGTTCAGTAATAAAAACTCTCAATGATAGCTGTTTTTATCAGGTCATCTTGAGGAATAAGTGAAATATTATATATATGACATATGGTATGATTTAATACACTATATGAGAATACGCATTCATATATCTCCAAGCTTTAGAAGAAAACATTTCTCAGGATTTCTAGGTATGTGGAATGCCCCTAATACAGCAGTATATCAAGTGCCTGGTAGATGGGCTTGTTTTCATTCTGTGTCTGTTTCATGTCAAAGGTATTGACCTAGATCACATATATTCATTGATTCTATTTAGGTGATCAATGATACAGCATAGTTTCCAGAAGTAATACATGATTACTTTTCAAAAAAAACCCAAAAAAACCTGGTAATGTTCAAAGGAAGGAAGGAAGATACTTCATCCTGCCATCATGATTTAAAAAACAAAACAAAAAACACATGCGTAATCACCAGAAATAAGGCCTCCTTAGCTTATGCAAACTTAGGAGTCATTTTCAGCTCCTTTATTTTCTTTATACTCACTTCCATTTTATTTCCCTCACACTCTAACTCCATTCCATCATAACCCTGCCTTAAAAACCCTGAAACCCAGTGGCTTAATATGACACGCTTGCTCATAAGCGATTTTGTGAAAGTAATTTATTGTGGTTCCAAATGGGTTATCTTTTATTTGTTTCTTCCAGATTTGTCACCATTTGTCTCTTATTTCTCTTGGAGGAGGTATCACTGAACCTTGTTTACTCTAAAGGAGAGAATAAGAAACTTTTCCATGTTTTTCACCAATTTCACGTTGGCTTTATTCTAATCAGTGTGTTGTTGCCTGTTGTGTGAGGACAGGAGGGGCGGGGTGAGAATAGTGGTCCAGGATCTTAATAGGTACATTCAGCCAGCTGAGTCATTCATGTCCTGCCAGTTCATTCCTACAGCTTACAGATATATAACCCCTCCCCTCTATCCTAGGAAGTAAAGGGGAAGGCTCATATCCTCTGAATAAAGTATGGAGCTGCATGCATGTACATATGTTCTACTCTCACCCTTTCTAGTAAATACTCCAGTGTAAAGAGCGATTGTGTTAACTTACCCAAATAAGTCTTACAATAACTCTTCATAATATTCATGTGATTAATGTGAGTCTGGCTGAGAACTTTAGGTAAATTTTAAAGTTACTTTTGGGGCTTTTGTCATATTCTGGATCTTACCACTTGTTATACACGTATTTTCAGTGTCAATAGGAGAGAGAGAAAAAATTTTTTCTTAAACGCTATTTTGAAGAGATTTGTTTATTTAGATTTGTTCATTTTGAAATCTCTTTAGAAACTGAAATTTAAATATACTCACAGGACATTTCTTTTCCTGGGGCACCTGAGTGGTGCAGGAGGTTAAACGTCAAGCTTTTGGTTTCCACTGAGGTATTGATCTCAGGGTGGTGAGATCGAGTCCTGCCTTGGGCTGTGTTCTCAAGCGTGGAGGCTGCTAAGATTCTCTCTTCCTGTCTCTCAGCCCCTCCCCAGTGCACACACATGGTTCGTTTTCTCTCTGAAATAAATAAATCGTTAAAAAAAATACTGCTTTTCCCTTCAGAATGTTATAAAATCAGTAAGGCCCAGGTAATAAGCCTCCAGCAATTAATGGTTAAATTCTACAAAGAAGTTCTTTGAAATGTATATTGGGTGATAATATCCCATCTCCAACTGCTACAATATTACTATGAGCCTAAAACTAGTGACGCAGATGGAGTGAAATCCATAAAAAAAAAAAAATAACAGGATTTTTAGAACTTTTGGATAGTGTATTTTTGACATTTTGGTTAGAAATGCTAAGTTGACTTACAAAAAGTCAATCCAATTTCTGTGCTCTCTGTTTATTTTGTTAGTCTTCTAAGTGAGTCAAGATCAATAGGATCACCATGTTCCTCGGATTCAAATCCAAGATATTGACCTGCAAATAGATAATTCCACTATCCTCATGAGCATGGTTTTACTGTTGGTGTCATTGGCGCTTACTGAGCTTCCTTGGAATTTCTACTGTAAAGTTGTGATAGCCTCTGTTCAACTCAATCAGCGTTTACTAAATTCCTCCAACCATATCCACATGGATTGTATAAGAATGCATGGAAATAAAATCAGTATTATAGATCAGTGTGAAAAGAAAGGGTTACAAAAGGAACTCCATGATTGTATCAGAGTTATGTAAAACATTCACCACAACAGACAAGATCAGGTGACAGTCCTTGTTTGGGGTTCATGCACAGTTTTCAAAACAGCAGGTCTTTGTTCTTAGCTCTTCAGTTCTTGCGGGGCTGTGAACTCATCATAAGATGGGAAGTATGATGTTTTTGCTCTTCCTGAAAATGCGAAAATCTTTTGAAGCTGAATTTGCTGGTAGTCAGTGTAAATGGTAGTAAAGAAATGAAGGAAGCATTTTTGCAAAATGCTATGTAAGGAGTTATTTAAGAGATAGGTTTACTAGTTTATGGGCCTTTAGGAGGATCATTAGAGGGTTTTGTAAAAATTAGCAAAGTAACTTTGAGGAAGTACAACAATAATCCATTAGGTAAATATAAATTCTATATTATTATATTAAATGTAACAGGGAAACGTTTGTGTTTCTGTTCTGGGAGAGCTCTCTGATATTGCTTTTTTAAAACAATTTCCAGGGATATCTATCTAAAGATAATACTTATGGACAACAGCAGCAGAAAAATGTATCTTCTTGGATTTTTTTCAGTTCCTACTTCCATGTGGTTTGTTTTGGCATCCTCCAAATCCCTACCTACTCACATTAAATTCAGAATTGTGAAAGTGGTCGATGTACCCATTTCCATGTTTTTCAACATCATCAAGTCTATTGTGTATTAATCATTAGTTCCCTTTTTGCAGACATACTGGAATTTTAAATTTTAAATGACAGATTTGGGAACAATAAATTTACTGGTTTGTCCCCTTAATGAATGAAATATTTTCATTTGTGTAATTTGGTACTTAAATGTAGCTAACTATAAGAAGGGCACTGATTTTTTAAATTTCAAGAATACATTAAGTTCTTATGTATTTTAAATTTACAGTTATTGTCCTAACCTCAAATTTTGAATATACTATTTTTTCAGAAATATTTTTCTGGGGCCAGGTTTTCTGGGGCTTTCTGCTATTGATTACTTGAGACAACTATTTATTGTGTATGTCATACATACTTGATATAGTTCTATATTCCTCTGTGAAATTAGGGTTGTAGAAATACTTACTTGACCTGCATTATTGTGAGGATTAGTAAAATAAATCATATTAAGTGTATTTGCAAAGGGATTCAGTATGTTATTGAGAATTTAGCCTTTGTACTAACATTTGTTTTGTACTTTATACTTTTATAACTTTGTTCACATATATTTTTGATCTTCATAATAGTTTTATGGACAAGATTGAATATATCTATCCTAATTTGAGATTGTAAGAACTGTTTAATTTCTTTATTTCTAGAGGATATTAATAATCTTATAAAAGTAGATTCAATAAAATGAGAGTCAAAGCAACACTATGTGATTTCCAAGGTCAGAAAATTAATTAGTGACAAACCCAGGGCAAGGCTTCAGGTGCTCTGAGTTTCATTTTAACTTTTTACTCTACCATTATCTTTTCCAAATAGGTGTTTCTCAAAGGATGTAACTGTGCTTTATCTTAAAACATAAGAAAAGTTACCTAACTGTAAGTGAATTCTGATAAAAATATTTGATAAAAGAATTCTCATTTCATCTTTTGACCCTAATAAGACTTGAAAAATATTTTGGACCAAATCTCCTTCATTGAGCATTAACGATTCTCTGTGAGGTGAAATATTAAAAAAAAAAAAGTTTCTTGATTGGCTATAAATTAGTCAAGATCATAGTCCAACTTATAAAGATTTTTCTGCTCAAAAATTTTAAACTGTGGATTCAAAGGAACTCAGTTGCTTCTTTCCAATATAGACAATAATTTCCAGTGACAAATCAGATCTTGGTATGGTTCCTGTATTCTTAGGTAATGTACATCTTGATGGTGCCCAGGCAAGGACTTGGTGCTAATGTGATAAGCTATGACAAGCCTAATATAAGGCTCCTAAAATACAGATACTCTTTAATCTCTTTTTTTATTGCAGGCAGAGGTTTGCCTCCATTTTCTGGCAGGGTGACATAGAAGCTCTTCAGAGATCTAATTAGAAGAACAAGATCAGTAGCAGAGTTAATTTGTTTTACCTGTTTTGTTAGCCTCTCTTCTCTTTAGCAGTCATAGCACCTGGGATATATAAAATAGGAAATGACAAAGATACAAAACAGGGTCCAGTCCCAGTTTAAAATAAACCTCTCACTCTTGGCGGAAATTCCCCCAAATGTACTGATGATTGCTGTGTGAGAGAGAATTCAAGAAAAGGTAGACTATAAAGTGCTTTAAGAATGTCCTAAAGGAATTTCAAGAATTGCGAGTATAAGCAACAGGACGTGTAGTATGTAGATAGAAAATGCTTTCATTTCCTTCTGGCCCATTTTAACTCATTTAACTGTGGCTACTTCTTTTTCTGTCCTTGGGCAAACCCAATGTGTGTGTGGGAGTGGTGGCGGCAGTAGTAGTAGTGGTGGTTGGGGGTTCACTCCCAGATAGTCAACAATTCAGTGATTATTTGTAGTTCCATAAAAAATGGCCAGTTTAGTAATTATCATATATAGTCCAGGATAAAAATAACTACTTTTTCATTAAAAGTTAAAACTTCTTCCCTCTTCCAACTGTTGCAGGCTAGGAAACTGTAGAGGGAAAGGAAACTATGTAGACTTCCTATCCATGTACCCATCCAGCATTTCTAGTGCTCTGTCCCTGCACATTAGGCTACCAAATTGTGGAGAAGTCCAAATGAGGAAAGGAAGGGACCGTAAGAGGTAGAGAGTGATGTCCATTAACTTGAATCAATGTGTTATTGGTTTTCTCTAGCAATGGAAGTATTGATTTCTTTCTCTTCTGTCTCCTTCCCCTCCAAAATAAAAACATGTCTACTGGAGGCATCTTCTCTTTAGTTACTTTTGGAAAATTCCTCTGTCTGGTCTCCTAAGACACGTCTCTTAGCCTTGGAACCATCTGCTGGAATAGCTTCTTTCTTCTGAGGTGTGTTACTTCTTCAAGCCAGCCTTCTGGAGTACGATGTGAAGTAATGTCAGGCTAGCTGTTTTTCTCTCTTTCTGGCCCTTACCTTCTCACGGCCTATATGAAAAACTTATACTTTTTTGCTCCTACAAATTATGGAGGAATAAAGGTTCCTTTTCATTGCTCTATCATGAGAGAATCTGGCTTGTGGGCAGCAGTCATCTCTTTTTCAGTCTCTGTGGTAAGTGTTTTCCCGTATTTGATCTTAGCAATAGTAGATAAATAGAGGGAGAATTTGTCATGCATGTATTTGGATGGACTAAAGTTTTGTGTATTAAGAAAGATTGTAGAAGTGCTTTCTAGTATGCAACTTTTCATTCTTAGGTTTATCTGAGAAACAAGTTTCTCACTATAGAAGACCGTCAGGAATCTTATGGTTCACAATTACATAATTCTTCATGTTACAGACGTCCACTTCCAAAAGATAAAATGTGCCAGCTATCTTTCATTGAGTATTCCTGGTAGTGTTGTCTGTATTATTTGTGTCACTGCTCACCAGAAAGAAAGGTTATTCTGCCAATGAGATCTGGTGCCCGGAATGCTCCAGATGTTAAGCATCTTATGCTTTAAGCATGTCCACAGGGGTTCCTAGTGGACTACATTTGGATATCTAGGATGGTATGCAGGGCAGGAAAAGACTATTCAACAGATAACTTTTGAGTAAACATTAGACATGAGAGAATGCCCCTTAAATCTTGCCATCCAGAAATACTCTCTTAAGTAAAATCACAAATTTAAGGAGTTAATGTCTTGAGTTAAAAGATTAATAATCTATTTTTTCAAGGGCTTATTTAGTTGGGAGAGAAAGAGTGAGCACATGCAAGGGGAGGAGGGATAGAGGGTGAAAGAGAGAATCTCAAGCAGACTCCATGCTGAGCACAGAGCCTGACACAGGGCTCAATCTAAGAACTCTAAGATCGTGATCCAAGTTGAAATCAAGTTTTGTGTAAGCATCAAGTCGGATGCTTAACAGACTCGGTCACGCAGGCACCCCAAGATTAATAATCTATTAATGAATTTAGACCTTTTCCTTTTCAACAAACACCGATAAAGTAGAAAATAAGGAGGCTGGAAGAAGATGTATAGCATGCCCAATAACAAGTTTATGAACATCTGTAGGTAGGTCTGGATTTAAGTTTTGGCCTAGACATATATAAACTAAGTAATGTACTTAAGCAAATTGAGCCTTCTCTATCTTTTTGTAAGTGGAATAAAATTAATTCATTAGGCTATGGTTAAAATGAATTAGGACAAATGCAAATTCTTGGAACATGGTAAGCATTTAATACATGGCAGTTATAACCATCATTATCATCATTTTAAATGTTTATCGAGAATAAGATGCTGAACTTTTTCTATTATCCTTCCTCCCTCCCTTCCTTCCTATCTACTCCAATATTGAAGATATTTAATACTCAGCTGTAAAGATACAAATGTTTAGAGAACAGAGCTCAAGCAATAGTTGTATAATCTTGGGAAATAAGCTAAGAAATACTTGAACTTTGAACAGTAGTTTAAGTAATTTTGATTTTTTTTTTTTGAGAGGGGGAGAAGAACAGAATATTTGTATTAGGACTTATGAGGGCTTGAAAACCATATATATAGCAAATAAATTGACATTTCAAACTTAAAAAAAATTCCTTCTTAAAGCAGTGTCATTTTTTATGTCAGGAGCCCCTACTCCTTATTTCCTTAGGCTTTTTAGAGATTTTAGTGACCAGAAATAAACTGGTCATTAACTACATTCTTGTTCTATTGATTCCCAGTTCCCAAAAGAGCAGCTTCAGTAAGAGGAAGACAAATCTAAGACTTCAGTGACAATTAACCATACTTTTTGGTTACTTCTAATTAGACTTCAAAAATATTTCTTTCCATTGCACAAAGGTTTTTGAGCTTGAGTAACATAGTTTTCAGAAAAATTTGTTTCTTTTAAAATAATAGTTGTAGTCTTAACTGTTGAAAGAAAATTCAAAAAGGCATGGTCTATTTATGCAGTTTCTTTTGTGGCACATTGGCCTCTTTAACCAAACACATTGATAGTTCATAAGCACTTTAAGTAACACTCTTTGGTGGAAAACAGAATTAATTTTCCAAGGACTTGGTAATGATTCAGCAGGAGAACAAAAGCAAAAATTAATGATCTCCATCCTAGACATGAAAATCTTGTACTTAACCTTTTTGGAATTAGTTGTGAAATAATTCTATACAGAAGAAATTTGTTGAACTATTTGGCTTTAATTAGCTTTTGATCAAAAAATATTGAGTAGATTTGCTTCCTGAAATGCATTTCTTCACTGGGTAAAGAACACACATAGGTGCTGTGATTACACTGAGAATATATGAATTCAGTTGTCTAATATATTTCTGAAAATGTTTTAATTGAGGATTATTTGCCCAAAGGGTAAAACTCAAGCAGTCTAAAACTTTAGAACATGAATGATGTTTTGAAAAAAATTTTCCCACAATCTAGTTAGAATGGTGCACCAAGAGTAAACATAGTGAAAGATTTAATATCTAAGACATCTTATGATAGATTCTCTTCTCAGAATGACTCTCATGTTGACCAATAAAATAAAAAGACTGGATTATGCATGGGTTGTTTAGAAAACACTGCTTGATTGTTTCATGGGTGTAAATCTTGTCAAAATTGGTCAAATTATTTACTTTGAATATGAGCAGTTTAGTATGTTTAAATTATACCTCAGTAAAGTCAAGAAAACATAGGTCACCACCAAGTATGAGATAAAAACAAGTGGGGAGCATATGCAAGAGGACAAAGCTGCTCCCCCTTCCCCAACACAGGTTATGATATGACTGAGTTTCAGGTTAGAAGATTGAGGAGAAGGAATTTGCAGAAGAGTTTGTTGTGGAAAAATAAGTTAACTGCTTTCCCTGCCTCCAGTTATCTCTGGGGTGGGAGGCAGGGAATGGAAGGGAGGAAATAGAAAAGAAAAGTTTTTTATGTTGGGGAGGCAGATGGGGTATTAAGATCCTTCCTTTGCTGCCTGAAGCCATAAGACTGAAACCTGTAGACATGCCCAGCAGCTCCAACATGAGGGAAGGAACAAACAGGAGGGAAGCATAATGTTCCTGGGAAGCTTTCTTTGGGCCTGAGAATGGTATGGATTAGACATGAATGATTCTGAGGTGCCTGGGTGGCTCAGTTGGTTAAGCACCTCACTTTGGCTTAGGTCATTATCTCAGGATCCTGGAATCAAGCCCAGTGTCAGGTTCTCTGCTCAGCAAGGAGTTTGCTTCTCCCTCTCCCCCTATCCCTTCCCCTATTCATACTCATGTGTCTGTTCTCAAAGTCATGTAAATAAGTAAAATCTTAAAACAAAACAAAACAAACCGTGAATATTTCTATGTGCCCAAGTAATGAGGAGGTTGGCAGAAGCAAGAGGATGGATGAATCAGATGTGTGTTACCTAGGGGTAAACACAGCTGAAATATTAAAGTGGAAGTCATTTTGAGGAGTCTGTGAAAAGTGAAAAGGTACGACTATAGAAAGACTGCCTTTTGTCAGAGCCAGCCCAGATACAAAATGTTGGCAGTCAAGGATTTCAGTAGTTAACAACTATAGACCGTCTGAGCCTCATAGTCGCCGTCCATCATGCTTGATTGTCAGTAAACCTCACCTCCTGACTTCAAGAGGAAGGACAAGAATCCTTAAATTGAGCAATGTTGAAACTCAGATTTTTAAAATAATCTTAAATGGGACTTTTATGCAAAAAGAAACAAACAAAAAAACACTTTGAATTCCATATAGAGAGATGAAGACAGAATTATTCCTAAATTCTGTGGACAATTATAATTCAGAATACATGCTTATTTACCAGTATTTTGATCTCAGAAAGAATTGGAGAATAAAGAAAAAAAGTCAAAAAAAGCAAATCAAAATAAGTAAAAATAATTCCTGGTGAAATAGACACTGAAATAGTTACTTTGTTAGCTGCATCTGTATTAAGCTATATTATCTTAATATTTGTTATAATTCATAGCAGTAGCCTGTCTTTTCTTAATATGTTTATACTTACAGTTATGGGAAACTATATTTGGAAGCAAATCTTATATCTTAATTTGCTTGTAATAAGGAAATGAAAGAACATATAGTTACTTTTTTTAATAAAAATATCAGTAATTAGTAAGGAAATGAGCAAATGTGAATAAATTTACTTCGGAGATACGCTACTCATATCTCAAAATTCCATCGGAATTATGTTAAGTATTTTGAAAATAGTACTTTGATAATCTTGCTTTTAATATTTATATTTATATGTACATGCAAAGCTACATAGACTCATATATATGGCCCTGTATATGTATATTTATACATGAAGATAAATTATTTTTTAAAAGTCTCTGTTATGATGTATTACATTTAAATTCAGCCTTAATAGGCTTGACTCAATATTTACCAATATTCTTTTGAGGTCTTACTTTTTAAACAAAATCAAAATCTAAGATATACAATGAAGTTAACATAATCCTTTAATTATAAAGAGTGAATTCTGTGGTAATCTTTTTTTTTATTTTCAAAGATGATAAATTAGCTATTTATCCTTTTATGCTAAATTTTTCTTCACATGACACTGGATTAGTTCCCTTAAGAGTCACAGCTCCTATGTTTTGCTGTTACTCAGTTTATGAAGCTTTAAAACAGCTTAGTATTCTCCTAAATCATTCTGTCACTTGGAATCCATACCTAATTTCTCACATCTATCCATTAATGTTCAGCCTTTCTAGTATAATAAGTTTTTGAGACATTCACACTGAAATTTCTTCTTTCCTGTATTCCTCTCACTTAATATAAAGTTTTCTGAAATTTGCCATTTAAATAGGTAGCTAAATTAAAGTCCAGAGCTGTTGAAATGTTAATAATTAAAAACAACAGCAACAACAAAAATCCCAGATACTTATATCCAGAATTCCTCTTCCCTGTGTCCTATGCATATAAAATTAGAGAAATAGTATATCTTTCTAACTTCAGCAAGTTTGTTTGCAAAATTTAAATTTAGGAAATTAAAATATTTCCTTAAAGCACATTATCAATGTTAATACTTTTTTCCCCGTCAGAAATTTTTCTTCTTTCTCATGATTGAGAAGAGAACCTACATTGATTGTCACTATCGGTCATTTAAATATTAGAAATTTTCTCTATCTGGGGATGCCTGAGTGGCTCAGTTCATTAAGGCACTGCCTTTGGCTCAGGTCATGATCCTGGAGTTCCGGGATCGAGTCCCACATCCGGCTCCCAGGTCCACGGGGAGTCTGCTTCTCCCTCTGACCTTCTCCCCTCTCATGCTCTCTCTCTCCCTCTCTCTTTCTCTCTCTCACAAATCAATAAATAAAATATTTTTTAAAAAAGAAAGAAATTTTCTCCATCTGCATTATTTTTTTGTTGAGTGGCATCCAAACAGATTTTTCTAATAGCATAGATATATGTCCCTATGGCTAAAATAGGACCTAACATGTACTGAAAATTCTGTAAAGGTATAAAGAAATAATGGCTGGAGAGTTGTCATGAAGGGATATTAGAGAAGTAAATCAGAAAAAGCTTGATTCTTTGTGATTGGTGTCATACTCTATAATGTCATGCCCGAGAAATCTTCCAGTTTTAACTCTCTTCAGCCAGAACATTTAGATACCTGTTTTTATTGAGACATGTTAAGGGCAGGGGTCTTTTTTGTGTGTGTGTGTGCTTTTGTGCTTTTTTTGCTTTTGTGCTTGGCTCATAATAGATGTTCCATAAATATTGAGTGATGACTGGGCATGCTTTTGAATGTGGGGAGGCAAAGTGATTACCAAAAGGTTAGGATCCAGGAGTGGTATCATAGCTTGTCCACCTGCAGTGGAAAGAGATTTGGGTCACCGAAGGTGAAGTACTTCATCATTTTGCTTGAGGTCAGTGCTGGTTTTAGAAATGAACAGTAAAATGGGAGCATTGCATGAGAGTGTTTGTACTTGTCTAGACTGTTAGAGTATGGTATTTCACTTGGAACCTGTGGCATTAATAAATCTCCACACTGTTCTCCAGAGCGGCTGCATTCCCACCACAGTGCAAGAGGGTTCCCCTCTCTGCACATCTTTGCCAATACCTGTTGTTTCTTGTGTTGTTAGTTTTGGCCCTTTTGAAAGGTGTGAGGTGGTAATGAGTATAGTCTCTCATTTACAAATGAGAAAATGAAATTATGATTTGCCCACAGCAGTGGAGGAAGCGTCTTTCAGACTGGGTTCACTCTTCTTGCATTATGTGGTGTTTAATGTACTTTAAAAAGTGCATTAAAAAATATTAAGAGAACAGATCAAGTTTATATGGTGATAGAAGAAGATATTGGACTCAAAATAACCTTCTAGCTGTAAATCTAATGCTCTGCCCATAATACCAAAATAATTACAGTAATTGAGTAACTATTAGTTGTAGGCTGCGTGTTAAATATTCTCATCCTGCGATAGTCCCCTATGATAATCCTGTGTATGATTCCTGACTTTTGTTTGATTTTCTTCCCTACCTTCCCATCTCCTGCCTCAGTTGTGTTATCTAATGTGGCTCAATGGCTAGGCTAATGTCCATTAATAGGAAGCAAATATTAGAATATTTATTGAATTGCTATTTGTTGTTGTTGTTGTTGTTGTTTAAATGAAGGTTTATATGTTCTACCGTCAAATGGCATCCTCTGAGTCTAGTCAACTGCCAAGGCTTACGAAACCGTAAACACTGTACTTTTAAGACCTATACTAACTGACGGAAATGAGTGGCTATAATTCACTTGAGAACTCTTAGGGAAAAAGGTTAGAGATGATACAAAACACAAGTAGGGTCCTATTTGTAGTTGTTTCTTACGTACAGCTATTAACCTTAGGTGCACTGGTACATAGCGAAAGGAAGAAAAATGAAATAAAATCAGAAAAGATGAGAGGTGAAATACTCATTACTCATGTTTAAATGAGAGAGGACTATGTTCCAGGCTACTTAGATAATCATTTAAGCTTTATATTATCTTTAAAACGCAGATAGGTTAATATTTTACGGATAGTGGAACTGAATCCCACTGAAGTTATATGATGTTCTCAAGCCCTTCTAGATGGTGTTGGAGCTGTTATCCAACCTAAGGTTTCTGATTTGCAAGACTACTTTATTTTGCTATATTGTACTTCATTATATTTCGGGAACATATAATAGGTTGCTTGTTTTTCTGTTATTCATCCAACCAGTTGTCCCTATTTTTCTGTTATTTACCTAACAACCTCGGACAATTTGTGTATTTGCATATTTTCTCTTTTACACTCTTTAATGTAAGCCCTTACCTGTTCTTCATTTTGTGTGTGAGAGTTAATAGGCTCGAGTCAGGAAAGGTTTACTATCCTTTGTACTTTTTGCCATAAACTGTTCTGAATTATTTCATCAGATGGCATTCTTATGGAACTAAATTATAGTGAATAAGGAAAACAAATTTATTTTGTCTCTTGCAGAAGAGTATACAGTAAATACCGATGAAATTACTAGACCTGTCAACTGGCTGCTGAGTAAATATGTGAGATATTCAGGCCATTTTCTCTCTGAAAGTAGCATTTCTTATTGATTTATGTTTAAGTATACCAGTAATAAGAAACTGCCAAATAAAAACACCTGAAAATATTCAAAGCAAAAAATAAAGTCACCGAAGCTTCACAATTAATGTAGTCATGGCTGGGTACATTTAAAATAGAGAACATGCACACATTTTATTGTTTTACTTGAGGGATGCAAGATGCCTGATACTGACTGAGTTTTGCACCATTGAAATGGAGGCTTCTGGGAGAAAGATACATTTCACACCTGAGTGGCTTTTTGCAAATTGAAATTGGTGCTTCTTTCTGTCAGAGAATTGTGGTCCTGAAGGTTTACCCTTGCCAAAATATCCCCTAAATGATTTCATATCTTGATTTTTGAGTTCAGTTCCTATAGAGATTTTAAGGCTGCATTTGCCTCAAATTACTTATTTTCTTGATTTTATTCTTTTAATATTTAAAACATTCTGAAGCCAATAACATGGAAATTTTTTTTTTTTTTTGACAAACTTGGGGGAAAGTGCTTATATCTGCTGATGGTCAGGAAGTAGAAGCCTTTTCCAGGTGATTCTTAGCTTGAAGAGTTTTAGTTTGTCTTCTTCTGTCTTTTAGGGAATATTTGTAACAAACTCACACTTAGTAGCACTTCGCATAGTGAATCACTGACATTACTATAGAAGCTAACATTAAATTTGAAACAGTAAATTGATCATTCTTTTTCCTTTATCATTTTACTATATATATTTTTTCATCATGGTAAGTATATTCTTTAATCCCTATCCCTTATTTCTCTCATCCCCTCACTCCTCTCCCCTCTGGTGATCGATCATCAGTTTGTTCTCTGTTGTTATGAGTCTGTTTCGTGATTTGCCTCTCTTTCTCTCTTTTCCCTTTGTTTTTTTTTTTTTCTTAAATTCCACATCTGTGTGAAATTATATGGCATTTGTCTTTCTCTGACTGACTTATTTCACTTAGCATGATATTCTCTAGCTGTATGTTGTTGCAGGTGCCAACATTTCATTCTTTTTATTGCTGAGGAATATTCAATTTTGTATTTGTGTGTGTATCTCACCTCTTTATTCATTAATTTATTAATGGACACGGGCAATTTTCATAGTTTGGCTATTGTAAATAATGCTGCAATAAACATAGGGGTGCATACATCCCTTCAGAATCATGTTTATGTATTTTTTGAGTTAATACCTGGTAGTGTTATTCTTGGATTTGTATGATAGTTCTGTTTTTAATTTTTTCAGGAACTTTCATATTGTTTTCCACACTGGCTGCACACAATTTACATTTTCACCAACAGTGCAAGAAGGTTTCTTTTTTTCCACATCCTTACCAACATTTGTTTTTTCTTGTGCTTTTTATTTTAGCCATTCTGACAGGTATGAGGTGGTATCTCATTGCGGTTGAGTTGCATTTCCCTGATGTTGAATAATGTTGAGTATCTTTCCATGTGTTTGTTGGCCCTCTTATCTGGGGGAGATACATGTGCTCATGTTTTCTGCCCACTTTTAAGTTAGCTTACTTGTTTTTTGAGTGTTGAGTTATGTAAGTTCTTTTTTTTTTTTTTAATTTAATTTAATTTTTTTTCAGTGATCCAAAATTCATTGTTTATGCACCACACCCAGTGTTCCAGGCAGTATGTGCCCTCCTTAATACCCACCACTGGGCTCACCCAACCCCCCCATCTTCTCCCCTCCAAAACCCTCAGTTTGTTAAGTTCTTTATATATTTTGGATATGAACCCTTTTTGGATATGTCATTTGCAAATGTCTTCTCCCATTCCATAGATTGTCTTTTAGTTTTGTTGATTAATTCCTTTGCTATGCTTTTTATTTTGATGTAATCCCAATAGTTTATTTTTGCTTTTTTTCTCCCTTGCCTCAGGAGACATATCTAGAGAAATGCTACTATGGCCAATGTCAGAGACATTACAGCCTGAGTTCCTTTGTAGGATTTTTATGGTTTTAGATCTGACATTTAGGCCTTTAATTCATTCTGAGTTTATTTTTGTCTATGGTGTACAAAAGTAGTCCAATTTCTTTTGCACGTAGCTGTGCAGGTTTTCTAACAGCATTTGTTGAAGAGATTTTTTCCCATTGGGTGTTTTTTCCCTCTTTTGTCAAAGATTAATCTACCATATAATTGTGGATTTATTTCTGGATATTCTGTTCTATTCATATATGTGTCTACTTTTATGCCAATACCATAGTGTTTAATTTACTACTGCTTTGTACTGTAACTTGAAATCTGGAATTGTGATACCTCCAGTTTTGTTTTTCTTTTTAGGTTTGCTTTGGCTTTTCAAGGTCTTTTCTATACAAATTTTAGGACTGTTTGTTTTTCTTGTGGTTCCTTTTTAGTTTCATCGTGTTGTGGTAAGAAAAGATATATGGTATAACTTTGATTTTTTGAATTTGTTGAGACTTTTTTGTGACCTAATAATATGTGATCTGTTCTGGAGAATGTTCCATGTGTACTTGAAAAGAATGTAAAGTCTACTGTGTTAGAATGGAATGTTCTGAATGTATCTGTTAAATCCATCAAGTCCAGTGTGGAATTCAAAGTGAGTGTTTCCTTGTTGACTTTCTGTTTGGATAATCTGTCCATCAGTGTAACTGGGGTATTAAAGTTCCCTACTTTAACGTATTACTCTTATATCTTTTATGTTTGTTATTAACTGTTATAGATATTTGGGTGTGCCCATGTTGGGTGCATAAATATTTATAATTGTTATATCTTGTTGGATGCCCCCTTTATTATTACATGGTGTCCTTTTATCCTTTCTTGTTATGTCCTTTCCCCCCCTCTTGTTATAACCCTTGTTTTAAAACCTATTTTGTTGGCTATAAGTATTGCTAGCCCAGCTTTTTTTGATGTCCAATTTCATGATAGATATTTCTCCATCCCCTCACTTTTAATTTGCATGTTTCTTCAGGTCTAAACAGCATGTAGACGAGTCATACTTTTTTTTATCCATTCTGCCCCTCTGTGTCTTTTGACTGGAGCATTGGGTCCATTTATAGTCAGGGTAATTATTGATCTATATGTACTTATTGACATTTTGTTACTTGTTTTTTGGTTGTTTCTATAGGTTTTCTCTGATCCTTTCTTCTCTTTCTCTCTTTCATGGTTTATTGGCTTTCTTTTAGTGATATAGCTGAGTTTTCTTTCTCTTTATTGTTTGCATATCTATTACTGGTTTTTGATTTCTGTTATTATTAGGTTTGTATATAACATCTTCTGTTATATAGCAGTCTATATTAAGTTGATGGTTGTTTAAATTTAAAACCCATTCTTTACTCCTTTTCTGCCCATGTTTTAGGTATGTGATGTCATATTTTCATCTTTTTGTTTTGGAGGACTTTGATTTTTATAGAAGTATTTATTTTTACTGTCTTGGTGTTGTCCCCCCCCCTTTTTATACTGTCACTTATGGTCTTTTCTTTCCATTCAGAGAATCCCCTTTAATATGTATGGCATGGTTATGAACTTTTTTAGTTTTTGTTTGTCTGAGAAATTCTTTCTCTCTCTTATTTGGAATGATAGCCTTGCTGGATAGAGTATTCTTGACTGTAGATTTTTCCCTTTCAGCATTTTGAATATATCATACCACTCTCTTCTGGTCTGTGAAATTTCTGCTGAAAAATTCCTTGATAATCTTATGGAGTTTCCCTTGTATGTAACTGTCTTTACTTTTGCTGCTTTAAACATTTTTTCTTTATCACTGCTTTTTGCCATTTTAATTACTATGTGTCTTGGTGTGGACCTCCTTGGGTTGAATCTTTTGGGGGGCTCTCTGTGCCTACTGGATCTGGATATCTGTACCTTCTGCAGATTAGGGAAGCTTTCAGCTATTATATCTTCAAATAAAATTTTCTGCCTCCTTATGTCTGTCTTCTGAGATTGCTTTAATGTGGATCTTATGCTTGATAGAGTCACCAAGACTATTCTCAATTTGCATAATATTCTTTTCTCTTCTTTGTTCAGCTTGGTTACTTTTTATTACTCTGTCTTCCATGTCATTAATTCATTCTTCTGCTTCATCTACCTTGTTATTTATTTTATCAAGTGTATTTTTAATTTCTTTTATTGTGTTCTTGATCTCTGATTGGTTCTTTTTTCATCTCTGTGTTAAGAGTCTCACTGATGTCTTCTACTCTTTTCTCAAATCCAGTGAATATCTTTTAGATCATTTCAAATTCTCAATCAGGCATATTACTTACATCCTTTTCACTTTGGTTTCTTGCTGAGGTTTGGTCTTGTTCTTTCATTTGGGAGATATTTCTTCTCATTTTGTCTGACTTTATGTATGTGTTTCTGTGTGTTAGGAAGGTCAGCTACTTTTCTTGCTCTTAACCATAATAGCCTAATGAAAAAGAAGTCCTTTAATTCTCTACAGTGCAGTGTCCCTCTTTCCCCATGGTCTGGTTCTTTAGGGAGTGTCTCTTATGTGTGTTACATGTGCTCTGCCATTGAGTTTTCCCTCTTTTTCCTTCAGTCCAGTTGTCTGCAGAGACACTCTGCCTGATGTGGGCAGTGTTTGGTCTCCAGCAGGGATGAGTATGTTTTAACGAAGTGTACAGTGGTCTGCTTGTGAAATGAGACTTGCTTCTGCTGCCTTAGAACTAAGGTCCCACAAAATGTGTGGGTCAGGAGATGTGGTGTTGGCAGGGTTTGTGTTACTTTTCTTGGGGGAGGGGCCCGTAGCACCTGGATTGAGGGGAGTGTGACTGGGAAAGGCAGATCTGCCAAAGGTAGGGGATTGCAAGAGGCAGCTCAGTGCAAGTAAGTTAGGCAAGGAGTGCAGGTACTAGGCTTATTCCCACAGGTGGCCACTGCTTATGATGGGGTGTAGGGGAGGGAAATGTGGCCTGCCAGCTCTTTTGTTTCTGGATGGGTCTCCCTGTGATTTCTGTCTCTTTGTAACATACTCTGAGATGAGCAAATCATTGTCCCTGTGGTCTGCCCCTGCTTTTTTTAAACTGCTGGTTTTAAGCTGTACCTGCATGGTTCATTTGTCCTGCTGTTTCTTAAGGGCTTCCTAAAACCTTCTGGCGCTCCCATAGCTAAGACCAACAATTTTTAAAACTCCAGGCTTTAAGTCCAGCCAATTTTAAGAACTCACGAAATTTGGTCCTTCAAAGGCAAATATTATGGGAATTCATCCTCTTATTGTGTGGACTCCCCAGTGGGAAAGTCTGTTTTCCATCCTTCTCATCTCCCCCCATCTTCCTCCCCACCATGGACATTTGAGGATTGCCTTACTCCCAGAGCACATCTTCACCCTTCCTATCTTCTTCCATGTGGCCTCTTTCCTACCTTTAGTTGTAGAGTTTGTTCTGCCAGTGTTTGGGTTATTTTCTGGTTATTTACACAGATGTGAGTGTTACCTAATTGTGTCTGTGGAATGAGGTGAGCTTAGGGTCCTACTGTGCCATTTTCCAAACTGATCATTCTTATACAAATATTTTTATACATTAAAAGTATATTGAACTTGGAATCTAAGTTGTATTTTAATAGGAAGAGTGATTGAAGAACAATAAGCATTTATAATTAAGAGCTGAAAACTAGTTTAAATAAAAATGAAAAGATTCTGGGCTCTGATCCTCATCTTCAAAATTATTTTGGAGGCCAGAAGATTATTTTCTTGGGATTTCTTTCTAGCAGTGGCAGGGGCAAGTAAAGGAGTAAGTAGTGGAAAAAAGACTAGATGTTAATTAGTGAGATCTTTTAAAGGGCTGTTCACTTTTTGCAAAATCATAGTTCTAAGTACTTCATGATTTGGCTTTTACCCCAAACCTCTAATGAAGTGATAGTATGTAGAAATTGAATGTCTCATTATTTTGTGGCAAAAAAAAATACCTTTCCCTCTCTCTGTTTTTGTACACTTCCAAAACTTACAGTCTTCAAATGCTTGAACTCCAGTTCTCCCACAATCCTTTTTGTCCCTCTCAGTCTCAGATCTCTGTGAGGGACTTTCTCCATGTGTTGACTCTTTTCCCCACTCCGTTATGATCATTTGAGGCAACTTAATAATTACTCTAATAGAGATAATAATTGATAGTATATTATGTCAGATAACATATTTTGAATTTAATAGTAATTTTTAGTGTGAAGTTCTAGCAACAGTCGGTTATTTGAGAGAAATTCAGGCTGTACATTTTCTCCTGCTCTCAAAATATACCACAGGTAAGTGAGGAAATTTTATAAACAGTCTCGCATTTAAAACATATTAACGTATTGACAAAGATAAATAATAGCACAGAATGGGGACAAATTTCAAACTAAGTAAAATTTTATCCTGGCAAACTTTACCCTCCTTTTAGGTAACTGTTTCCAACTTCATTGACTTTAGATTACTCTGTCCTCTTTTATAATCTGAAGATCCAACCCAATTAAGCTGGATTGCCCCATGTAGACCTTCTTTTGTCCTGACCCATCATCCTGCTTCCCTCGAGTTTATGGTTTGGTTGATGCCATTTTCCAAGGCAATTAAAAAAAAAAAAAAAAAAGAATTCTCAAGCAGAGAGAGCCTGTCATGATGTCATGCTGTCAGATCCATGCTGGTCAAAGCAGGAAAGCAGGGCTAGGTGAGATTTTCGTTTCTGGTAGGTAATGGTTATTTTTTTTCCCCCCTGAAATATTTTATTTACTTATTTGAGAGAGGGAGAGCCTGCATGTACACACATGTGCTGGAAAAAGAGCAAAGGGAGAGGGAGGAGGAGAGAAATAGAGATTTCCTGCTAGGAACGCAGTCCCATAACTCTGAGACCTGAGCTGAAATCAAGAGTCAGACTCTCAACCAACTAAGCCACCCAGGTGCATTAACCAGCACCCTCCCACCCTTTTCTAAGGATTTATTTAATTATTAGAGAGTTAGAAAATGGTTATTATAGATTTGATAAGGGGCCCCTTGGTGACTCAGTCAGTTAAGTGTCTACCTTCTGTGCTTAAGTCATGATCCCAGAGTCCTGGGATTGAGCCCCACATCAGGCTCTCTGCTCATCAGGGAGCCTGACTTGTTCTCCCTGATTGTGTTCTCCCTGATTGTGCTCTCCTTCTCGTTCTCTCTTTCTCTGTCAAATAAATAAATAACATCTTTAAAAAAGAAGAAATAATTATGACTCAAAGAGTGAAGTTCAGATAATTCACTATCAGTCAGATTGCTGAAAGACAAAGTGTATACAAGCAGGGACATTCATTAAGACTAAAATATTTTCTGTATCATTTTAATACCCTATAATTACATTCTTTATAGTACTATACTTCAGTATAATTACTGGATACTTGTCTATCTCCTTCAAGAGATAGTGATTTCTTTGAGTTCACAGACTGGGCCTTTGATCTTTGTATTCCTAGTGATTGCCGCACATTACTGTCAAGTAAATAAATGCATGTTCAGTGGTTACAAAGGAATTATTATTTTTCAAGTTTCTGCTGGAAAAGTTCCTTTATTCCGGACTCTTCAGAACCATTTTTGGTCTTCTATCTAGAGACTTGACTCAATGTCAGTAAGACTCAAATGTTTATAGTTTATATATTATTAAACACCTACTGTGTGTTTTTTGAGGATTAGGGTGTCTGGAGAAAAGGGATATCAATTTACATTTTTTAGTATGTTCAATTCAGAAGGAGAAACAAGAAATTTGGCTAGAGCCTGGATTCCCTGTTCATTCAATAGACTTATACTTAGGTTATACCCTTTATTAAATAACTTTCTACTTAAAAGTGTTTAAAAGGCAGAATTGGAAGCAGTGGGAGTGATTATTACCTGCTGGAATTGGATTCAAGAGTAGAGATTTTGATCTGCCAGAGTGACCCCTGTAAATTTCTCTACTTGTTTTCGTCCTGAGTAACTCAGTTGTTCTCTGGGCAACCAATCTCATTTGCTTGGAACCAGGTCCCTCAAGGCTTTTAAAGTAAACATTTTATTAATTTGAAGAAACTTTTCTAAGTTTAATATTGAGAAAATTACTTTTTTTATTTTTTATTTCTAGGAAATAAATAGTTCCTGAAATATAGTTCAATAGCCATAAGGGAATTCATGAGGTCTTTCGTATCTTATTTCAAGTTAGATATAGCTCTCTGGGATCAAAAGCATATTTCTTATGCAATTTGAAAGTGTTGTTTTAAGAGATTTTAGTTCTAGAGAAAGGAAACCAGAAGGAAAGGAAAGGAAAACACTTTGGGAAGAAAAAAAAATCTCTGGTAGGGTCAGTCCTTCTTATACTACATAGTGTTGTCATCACTCTGATTCTTTCCATTTTTATAGAGAAAACCATATCATAGTAGGCATGGTGGAGAAGAGGAACCAAATAATAATGATCAAGCCAACTCCTGAATATTTAAGAAGTTGAGTGGAGGACAACAGACAAAATGTTAGTCTATTCAGATTCCTTAATAAAATTGAATTCCAATTTTAAAAAATGAAAAATTGGATTTTATTTGTCCTACTTACTTGAAATTAAAAAAAAACAACTTTACACAAAGATGGCACTTTAAGGGTGTTTTCTAACATGTTCTAATATTTTCTAACATGTCACTTGGGTGTGCAACCTTGAAGACATTTATATGTTATTTATCCAAGAGTGAAGAATTGTATTATTGAAGAACTGTGAGTAGGAACTAAATTCATAACTAATGTGTTTGGTTATGGATATACCTTTCTAACAAATTAAAGATTTTCAGTGCCTGAGTTGTTCTATTAAACACAGAGGTATGTTTTCATATGCTTTTTGACCCACTAGGGATTTAAGCAGCAAAGACCATTCATGGCCTCTGAAAACATACTATGTTTAACTGACATGTGAACTGCGGCATTCACAGCCAGCTTTACAGGGTGAAATGGAGGGGCAGTTTTGCCAAAAATAGAGAATGATTAAAGTCAAGAGAAATTTTAAATGAGCCTATAAATCTGGCTTTTTCAGAAAAGACAAAAACTTTCAGACCTGTGTATCAGGGAAAAATACAGGGGAAAACAATCAACTTTTAAAAGAAGTTTTTTAAGTCTCACTTTACAAATCACTGAATATCAATTTTTTTCTCCCAGGAGATATAATAGATATTTCATCTAACTGCACTGGGTATTAGAGCAAAGAATGAATTGAAAGTTTTATTCAGCTTGTTACAACATATTTGTGTCCTGGAGACTTTTCTACTTAGAGGAGAACCCATTAAAATATGCCTAGATGGAAAGCAAAAGAGGAAGGCAAAGTTAACAAAAAATCCATTTCTCATAATTTTGGAATTTAGATGCTGCTTTTTTCCCCCCTCTCCTTTTCTTCCTCCTCCCACTCCTCCTCCAGTGCTCTTTAACTTTTTACAAAGTCAGTTCTTTACACTCATTACAAATACTCTAGATTTGATAGCTTGCTAAAACCATATTGACGACCTTACATGAAGATCCTTTTTGTATCTTTGCAAAATTCGTGGTTCATTGTGTCAACAATTTGTGTCTCTCTTAATGGAAAAATACTATCACATGGTGAGATCAAGAGTTTATAAAGTAATTGATAAGTTATTTTTTCTTTTACAGCTCACTCTTATTTGCTCACTGGTGATCTTGCTTTAAACATTTCACATTTAGAATCATAACATTCCATCTTTAAAAAATAAATGTGTTAGACGAATTTAAGTGATTTGTACTTAAAAAAAGCTTTGTTATGTTTTTAAAATGTCATATAAAGCATGAATTATATTTAACAGTTCAATTAAATTTATAATTAAACCTCTTGAAATATTCCTCATTGTATCTATAGGCCTATTATATGCACACAAATATAAAATGTCTGTGATGACAGTAGGTTACTGTCAATATTAAAAGTATACTTTCTTGTGTTTTTTTAGACTCAATAATTTTAGTAAAGTACTAAGTATTGCACATATGTTTACACACATGCAGACGTACCTTTGGTTTTGCTGATCTTTTCTACGTCCTTTGCGCTTTACCCACGTGTGAAGTTTTTATTTAACTTTTAGTTACTACATGTTGCCATGCTTTAGGTTGTAAGCTTATCAAGGGCAAGGATTTTGTGCTATTCACATGTTATTACCAATGCCTAACAGTGTATCTGGCATTCAGTAGGAGGTAATAAATGCCAAAGGAAAGCATGGATTTGGACTTTTGTGTAGACTGAGTGTTATCAGAGCCTGTATGTAAGCTTGCTCAGCACACATTGAGAAGGAAGAGAGCGATGTGATTTAGTTACACAAAGGAAAACCTGATCTTCTAAAGCATCTTATTATATCCCATTTTTCCAAGGAAACTTTGGCGAATTTCTGTTATCCAGGCCCAGGTATCCTAGGTCCTGAACAGCAGGGGTGTTTTATATAACAATTCTGCATTGTGCTTGCACATCAGGCTAGCTAGTATTTTTAGCTGGTTGTACACCAGTCCAACTGTCAGACCGTCTTGGAGATTCCTGAAGCTACATAATATATTTTTATAGCTTTTCTGTTGGGGTGCCTGGGTGGCTCAGTCAGTTAAGCATCTATCTTTGGCTCAGGTCATGATCCCAGGGTCCTGGGATTGATTGAGCCCCATATTGGTGTCCCTGCTCAGTGGAGAGCCTTCTACTCCCTCTCTCTCTACCTGCTGCTCTGACCGCTTGTGCTCTCTCTCTCTCTCTCTCTGTCAAATAAGTAAATTTAAAAATCTTAAAAAAAAAGAAAAGAACTCTTTTCTGTTTAATTAGCTGCATTTAGAGTCTGTCATTTGAAAATATGAACATAAATCAATCCCAGGGAATGCAATAATGTGATTACAGCCCATGTCTATGTACCCTAAAATATGAATTATTGTATTTTTCATTAGAACATGTGGAAAATGATAGAAGTGTGAATGAGTGTGTCTGACTTATTTTTTCATAAATTCTGTGTCAAATGAATTTTGGTTCTGGAATACATATATGTTATTTTGATGCTCACTTAATATATTTTAATTACAGAATGTAAATAGTAATGCCTTACATTGTGCTGCATTTTCAACATTTCACAAGTGCTTTCATATGTTATTTCATTTGAAAATTGTGAAAACCCTAAAAAGAGTAGGTATTTCCCATGACTTCCTTGAATATCAGAGGAAAATCCAGGCCTAGACATAAGTGTCTCATTCTTAATTCATGCTCTAAAGGTTATTCTCTGTATGCTTAGTTAAACTATAGTTGACCTTAAATATGTGGACAACCATAGAACATTAGCGTCTACTTTTGTTTAGACTTTTATTTAAGGGTCAGAAATATTGAATTTAAGTTATTTTCAGCTTGAATGACAGGAAGCTTCAATAAATTGATTAAATTATTAACCAGATATGTCAAGTCATTATCTCTAATATGTGGAGGTTGCCATAGCACTAGGCATTCCTCCAATCTATATAGTTTTCAGTATATTTCTTAAAAGTTAAGAATATATACTCTATTTTCATTTAGACCATCTTATTTTATTGCATATGAAAAATAATTTTAAAATCTTGTCAGTTCATAGTCTCAAAAAAACCTGAATTCATTTCCCTCTAACAGTGTCATTAACAAAAGTGATGATATGACATAAATATCATCCATTAATAAAATTTGCAGTCATCATTGCCACAAAATCATGATAATAAGATAATAAGATACAAGTGTGGTAATAGAATTCAGTGCTTACCTGTGTAATATGCTATTCCACGATAAATTCACAAGAGCTTTTCTTAAATTACATGCTCTAATTTTGCAAGGACGTTTCTGTAACTTATGCAAATACTGTGTAAACAATAGAAATATAGAAAATGGCATACGTGGGCAGATGTTAGATGCTAGTAAACTTGGTGGTCATGTATATATTCATAAAGTCAAAAGGCATTTTTTATGACTCGTCCCGATGATAATTGGAAAAGGTACCGGTGATTGCTCTTTATGTCTCAAGATTTCACAATTAAACTTTCAGCTCTGATCTGAGTGATGTTACTTCCAGAAAGAGTACATTTGGTGATGCTGAAGTCATATATATATATAAATTTCTAGATCATGCTTCTAAGTAATTGGTTTGCCAGGTTAGTGAGGGACATTCAGAAACACATTAATATTCTCCTGTCACTAAGATGGGAATGATGCATTGTCATGGTAATTTCACAAATGATGCCCCAGAGTGTTCAAAGAGCTAATGTCATCCAGACAGTAATTAATTACATCCCAGAGAATGTGAAATATTTCACTTGATTATAAAGTATTTTTAAAAATATAATTACTTCTGGGAAACTATATGGGAAAATATGCCATTTATTTAAAAAGGCCTGAAGTCAGACATACTGAATTGGCATAATGTTAAATGATTTTGAAAAATAATCTGCAAATGTTGGCAATGGGTTTGTTATTGTTGATGTGAGTTTAATCTTTTCCAGAGACTTGTTGAAACTTTCAAAGATAACATGAGAATTCTTAATGTTTATACATGGTAATATATAACATAGGTGATGGAGGAAGCTTTGTTTACTCGTGAATTCTGGCTCATATACTCTATCACTTGGATATTTTAGAGCATACAAGAGAAGAAGGTTGATGGCCCATTGATAATTTAAATTTTTGAAATGTTTTATTTTTCCTCATTTTCAAAGAACTGAATATAAGGGCTTATATCATACAACAACAATTAAAGCTCTATGACAAAAGTGAGAGAAGCATTTTAAAGATGTTGCTCCAACTCTATCAGGCATTTTATTAAAATCTTTTATCCCTTTGTATTATCGAAATCTGGTCTTATTAGATTTATTTTTTTAGAGACCAACAACACCAGAAAAAATAATATTCACTAGCTCACTACATGAGGAGTATATCGGATACTCTGGAACAGAGATGATGTTTGGAAGGTAATGGCTTACTCTCTTAGTTATATAGAATCAAATCTGGGTTGGGGGTTATCTTATAGGTAGACGAATTGTGGGTAAAGCACCAGTAATGTTTTCAGGATCCTCATAAACACTGAACTTCCATATTCACCTCCTCTTTCATCATTATATTACATGCCTAAAACACATCCACTTTTCTTATATTGTTCACTGACTTAAAAATTAATCATTAAGGACATATTTAACACCTTTGTTTTTCCTCATTAAGTAAGTATGGTTGGTAAAAGCACTCTTTTCTACTAGGCATTTTTACTTATACTTTTATGAAGGTATCAGATACGTAAGTGATGCTGTGATGTAGGAGGTCATTGTTTTCTGCATTGGGCACAAATGTTCCTGGAGATTAACTAGAGTAGAGGATATGAGATCAGGAAATTAAAAAAAAAATGAAGAAGAAACATTGTGGGAACAAAGAAATAATTTACAAGTCTGCCTAGGACTTTGCATATTCACTATAGAGTAAATGAGAACACTGCTCTTGACTCATCTATTTCAAATAATAATTAGACTCAAATTGCTGAATAAAGTAAGACCGGGGGAATGGTAAATAATTGGAAAAGAAAAATAAGGGAACTGTGTAGGAAAGTAAGCAAATTAAATGGATTGCATTTTAAAGAAAATCTCGTTACCTTATTTATTGGCTATCAGAGGAAGTTGTAAGAGCATACAAAAATAGATTTAAGATGGAAAATATGACAGTAATACAAGGAAACTTTTCCAAATAAGTAGTCAAGTATTGTATTCAATTCTTGTTACTCCTTATGATACATGTATATCTTTTTAAAATTTAAGGAGCCAATGAAGAAGGAATAAATATTCAATATAACTAAGAACTTTGACTCTGAGGCATTTTAAGAAAGGTTTCTGACTCACTGATACATTCTAAAAAGAATGTGAACTATATTCTTCCTTCCATTTGTTTTTATTCATTTGTTTTAAACTATTAAGGAATTCACTGTAAATCAATAAGGATGCTAAGACCCAGTTGTATTTGTCAAAGAAAACTGCTAGCTAAATAATTTATTGTTATTCACCTATATACTATTCACCTTTTTGTTTTGCAACTCCTAAATACTTTCTAACCTTTCTTCATCCTCTTTTGAGCCATTGAAGTCTAACATGATTTTTTTTTTATCGTTACTTATAATATGCTCTTTCTTCTTGGGTTACTCATTTATAAATGAAAACAGTGTATTTGTGGAATACAGTAGTAACACCACCTCTCTGTTTCTTAGCTATTATGAAGATACTTCTCTTTAACTTTAATTATAGATATAAAGGTTTCTATCTCACTTGTTTTTAAAGCAGAATATGTTTAAGTTGTACTTAGTAAGGACTAATTACCTTCAAGGGTGTAGTAAGCCGTTCAAGCAAGTAATGATACCAAATAAGCAATTCTACAACTTTGGCAAGTGTGATTAGCATGTGGTAAGAATATACATATTTAAAGCTGACTATGTCATCTCCTTTGCTCAAGACTTTTGCTGTGATTATTTTTAATGTCATTTGAAATTCACTTGGCTCATTGTTCTACTAGCTCAGGAATAAGTTTGAAAGTGTTTAATAAAGTTTCTTTCTTTAGACCTCAGGAATATGTACTGATTAGATTTGTATCCAGAAGAAAGTATCATAAAATGTTATGAGGCATCACAAATAATTAGTGAATTTTTGTTAGTTGAAAATGTATTTTGAAATATTAGACATGAAAAAATAAAGGCACCCTCAAAAATGACCATTTTATGGCCAAACGGTAATTGCTTTTAAGAGAGCAAATTCATCTTGTCGTTAGTTAGATGTGTGAATTATTCTTCCCCAGTTGGTTTTTGTCTCAGAAGGTTACAAGTGGCTGATTTCAAGAAGTTTATATATAGCCCTGGGCTGAGAGTTATAGCCCAAGGATTTGAACTTAAATTTTAAAGAGACTTGACACTGAGTTCTTTAAGGATTTGTACAAATATCCATGAGGCCAGGACTTACTAATAATTAAAGAATAATCAAGTAGTTGAGTTTCTATATATAACTATGATGTATAAAACCTTTTGAATATCAAAATGGTCCCTAATCTAAAAGAAGCAAATTAGTCCTTATTGTATCTCATGACACAAAAAATTTGAAAAAAATATTGTATTTCATGTCTCCTCTAGGCTTTGTGTCAAAGATTAGTATTAATTCAGTCAACAGATATTTATCTAAAACCTACCAGAAATTATAGGGATCCTGTCGACCCTGAGAATACACAGGAACCAAACCAGACAATGATTCTGAAACTTACAATGTTGAAGTAAAGTAACTAGAAATTATGATAAAAATTTTAAAGGAAATGAAAAGGATGAGGAGAGAGAAAAACAGAGGTTATAAGAGAAAGTGTCCCTAGGAGATTATATTTAAGCTGAGATGTGGAAGATGAGAAAAGAGAGAATGAGGATTAGCATTCCTGGATACACCATGTGGGAAATGGCTATAAGGGCCTGAAACAAGCCCAGGTGTTGGGAAGACTAAGAATGGAATGGCTGGAGATGGGCTCTGAGAGGTAGGAACTACTGCGGCAGTCAGACTTACTAGTTTCAGACCTTAACATACAGTTACCTCCTATATATTTCCCCTTAACTATCCCATGGGCCCCTTAAACTCAAAATGTCCAAAACTTAATTAAATACTGTCATGCTCCTTCTCCTTTGTTATTGTACCTGGAAATACAATTGTATTCTACTTGGTGTTCTCAGCCCAAGACAATCTTAGAAGTTTCTTTCTATCATGGCTCATGAAGTTTTCTCTATTTCGCTTCTTTAGCATTTCTAACTCTGTCCTCTAATTAGCTCATCCTCTTCATTGTTAGTCGCTTGGAACGCAACAACAGTCTCTTAGCTAGTTTTTGGTCACCTTTTGAAGGGTAGAATCAAACACCAACTCAAACTTTGGTTTGAATGTAGAGACTGAACTACGACACATGTGTCAAAAAGCTATGAAATGTTGTAACATATAATGGGGCTTTCTAAGGAGAGCAGGGCAGGTTCCCAAGTAGATTGGCTTCAGAGAGCAGGGAAAGGAGACCCGATTCTATTGTCCTTAGAGGGTAGGCTGGGGCAAAGTTTCCATGCAGGAGTGCAGGCTTCCTTGTATGGTTTATGCTTCTGCTTGGTATCAAGGGAGTAGATGTGGATATTCTTACTAGCTTGCCGAGATGTGCGTGAAAAGGACAAGAGAGAAAGGAGAGACTTGCATATTGTCAGAAATCACACATCAAAGATGAAGTCAACCACTTAATTATACTGGTCCTCATGATCTAGTATTATTTTCCTAAATTTATTCCCATGCTTCAGTCTAAGTGACTCTTCTAAAATTTAGATTATTTTATATTTCTTCTTTGGTTATGACTCCATTGTCAAATACAGGAGTCCCTAAGTTTCTTAATGTGGCATATGAGGGCCACCATTACTTGCATTCTGCTCACATTTTCGAGTTCCCTCACTGTTCTTACCTTCATACGGCATTTTCCAGCCACATTGGATGAGCTGAAGCATCATAATATGCTTTGCTTTCACACTTTCAGATTTTTGTATGTGTTATTCAGGATGCCTGAATATTTTCTGGTCTGGTACCAGATACTTCTTCTTTTCTAATTTTTGATATCGAGCTTGGGATATAATTTACATAAAACACAAATTTTACCCTTTTAACTGTACAGTTCAATGAAATCTGAGGAATGTATAGAGTATTGTAACTATACAATCAAATATAGAGTGTCTCACCCACTATAAAATATTCTCTTATGTCCCTTTTGTGGTCAAAGCAGTCCTGTATTCCCCGCCCCTACTGATCTGATTTGTGTCCCTGTAAGTTTTGCTTTTTCTATGATGTATTATAAATGGAAATATAAAGTAGGTATTGCTTTGTTTCTTTTTCCATTTAGCATAATGCTTTTGATATTCATCAAGATATTTGAATATATTCAGTAATTCCTTTTTATTGCCAAATAGGTATTACAGTATAGATATGCAGTATAGATATAGATATACAATGATCAGTTGGTAGACATATATACTGTTTCCAGTTTAGGGCAATTACAATTAGCTGAAGAGATTGTTGTATAGGTCTTTTGGAGGGATATAAGTTTTCTTTTTTTTAGAGAAATATATTAGGAAGGAATTGTACATTCTATGATAGGTGTTTATTTTTATAAGAAATTGTAAAACTTTTCCGAATGTTTGTGCCATTTTAAATTTCTTCCACCAAAGTATGGAATCTCCATTTGCCCAAATGCTTGTATAGATATTGTTAATTTTTATTAAAAAATATTCTAGGGAGCCTATCATGTATCTTACTGTGTTTTTTAAGTGACTAATGATGATGAGCATCACTCCACGGGTCTATTTATCTCTCATGTATCTTCTTTGAAGTATCTGTTCAAATATTTTTGACCACTAATTTTAATTAGGTTGATGGTCTTATTATTGAATTGAATCATCATAACTTTTTATATTTTTAGCAAGATCCTTTTGCTCAGATGTGTTTGCATATATATATATATATATATGTATATATATATATATATATTTCCCCCCCTGTAGCAGAAAACTTTAATTTTTACTCTTTGCCCAACAGCAGTGGTCCTTTGCCTGGATCTGCTGCCTGCCCCACCCACCACCAGGAAGCTTTTTTTTTTTTTTTTTTTTTAACCTTATTTATTTATTTGATAGAGATCACAAGTAGGCAGAAAGGCAGGCAGAGAGAAAGAGGTGTGGAGCAGGCTTCCTGCTGAGCAGAGACCAGGACCCTAGGATCATGACCTGAGCCGAAGGCAGAGGCTTTAATCCACTGAGCCACCAAGGCGCCCCCACCAGAAAGCTTTTGATTTTACTCTTCCATAAGAGGCAGTAGGTTATTCTCTGGGACCACGGCACATGAGTGTTCCTGCCTTTCCCCCAGTAGCTTACTGTTATTACTTAATATGCAAGAAGGGACAATGGAATGTTGGGAATGTTGTGTTTTTATATCGTAGAAGGACAGAGGCAGGCACTCTTAGGTCATCTATTCTGCTTCCTGTATTTCTCATGAGCATTAGTGAAGTTCTTGGAAAGAGCTGGCAAATGACCATGGATACTTCTGATGTCCAGGTTTCTGGGAATTCCAAATTCTCACTCCAGCTTAAACTTAGCCTTTACGTATTTGTTAACAATTAGTCATTTTTCTTTCTCTGATACCCTGGTGGCTGCTTCTTTCTCCCAGATCATGCCAGAAGTGGGGGGTGGGGGACAGAAAAAACAAAAAACAAATTTCATAGGTGTTCTCTTGCCTCAGGGGGCCTTGAGTTCTTTCCAAATTCACTTTCCAGGTTGCTTTTATCTTGCATTCTTGGTTCCATAGAGTAGATTTTTTTGATGCCTCACAACATAAAAGTCTTGGTGGTGGAGGAAAGGTAAACTGAGCAGATTAGGTTGCTCAGACAATCCTGTGGTTGTGGATGGGTAGAGGTAGGTCACAGAGGGAAACATGGATTGTTTTTGTCTGTATAGATATCCTGATGCATATATTTGTATACTGCTATCAAAAGAGGGAAACTATAAAGGTCTTTGTATTATACTGGTTGTCTGTTACTTTACTTAGGTAAATTCAGTTTTCAAAATTCTAAATGAGAAGTTTATTAAAAATTGATTCACAATTCACTTGTTATTCATTTAAATTCCAACAACTGAAAGCTAAGAAAAATAAAATGCCTAGTGGAACACTTTGTTCTGTTGATATCTCAGCAATTTAGTTGTTACTATATTAACCAAATAAAATTACACTGAAAATTGAGTTTCCATATTACATTTATATTGCATCATATATATTAAATTTACAGTTAGTAAATAGCATATATTTATAATTATAGTCACAAATTCATTAAAATGATATATTGGGTTACTTTCTCAGTAAAGTCTGATAAAAATAAATGTATTCTAAATACTGAATCAAAAGTTTATTAAAAAAATCCATCAACAGTTCACTTCCACTCTTTTCCTATAATGCACAATTTTGAATCTCTCTGACTTCTAAAAATCCAATCATTAAAACGTCTGATAATTTTGAATACATTTGAGAGATTTCTTTTGTGAATTATGAACCTCCTCAGAGAAGTTAGCCTCAAGTATACTTTGTTGCAGTCCACACAGATCTGTTCCTTGTTTACAAAGATTTGAAGAGCAAGTAGAATTTATCAGCTTAGGGGTGCTTGGGTAACTCCATCCATTAAGCAACCGACTCTTGGTTTTGGTTCAGGTCATGATCTCAGGGCTATGGGATCTGGCCCCGTGTTGTGTTCCAGGCTCAATGCAGAGTCTGCATGGCATTCTTTCTCTCTCACTTCCCCTTTGCTCCTTCCCCTGCTCACGAGTGTTCTCTCACTCTCAAATAAATAAATAAAATCTTTAAAATTTTTTTTTTAACTTAGACACAGGGAATAGTAGTTACTACTACTACATATTATTATGTAATAATTAACATATGATCTGGAAGAGGACAGAGATCAGAAAAGATGACCACCAAAGTAGCTGCATAGCTCTCTAAACTTAGAAGATGGATATTGACACTGCCTTGGGGGGATCTCCCTTTTCATGACAGCAACTCTCCTCTTCTTCTGGGTCCTTTCATTGTTTATGCATGGCAAACATAGGCAGCACTGGAGCACTGAATAACAATTTTCTATCACAAGCTCTTTTCCACCCAGTCCCACTTTTCCTCTTCCTGACTTGTGTGGGACTCCTGGACTGTAAGCTTTGTTCCTCCATGAAAGCATTGGCAGGTGACTGAATGTGGGCCAGGCCACATTTGTTCTGATCGACTTAATTCTTTACAATACCTCAGGTGTATTCAATTGTGCTGAAAACTTGAGGTACAATGAAAAAGTACAACTCAAAAGGGGAATATTTCTTTGGGATATATATTACATATGAGTAGTTTAAGTGGAAAGCACGGTAACCATTTATAAGTTGTATCCTTCACAGGCATCTGCTCATGAAGGCTTATTTTTCCTCACGTTTTCACCTCCACTTGATCAGGAGAAAAACCCTATCCCCAGCTTTGGGTTTGGGCTATAATCCATCTTACTTCTTCCCAGCCACCAGTATTAAGTACTCAAAGATCAGATGGCTCAGTTCCCCTTACTCCATGGTAATGGGGTAGAGAGTGGGAAAAAGAACATGGGATACTGTCTGAGGGAAGACTGGCCACAGCATGACAATACCTCTGACCCAAAGAACATTCCAGGATGGGCTTTTTATGCAAAGTTTGGTTCCTGGGTCTCCTTGGGTGGCTCGGTTGGGTAAATGTCTGACTCTTGACTTTTGATTTCAGCTCAAATCATGATCTCAGGGGCCTGGGATCAATCCCTGCTTGGGGCTCTGCACTCAGCATGGAGTTTGCTTGAGGATTTTCTCTCCCTCTGCCCCTCCCCCTGCTCTCATGCTCTTTCTCTCTCTCTCTCTCCTCCTTTCTCTCACATAAATAAATATATCTAAGTTTGGTTTTCTTCAACACCCATGATGCCACTAATAGGAAGTAGAAAGTAAACATTCTTCCCAATTCAAGTGGCGCCAGTTTAAATAAACACACAGGTCCACATGCACAACTGCCCCTACATACAAACCTCTATATGCAAGTACTTACATCTCCAAAAGAAAACATTAATTGTGCATAGGTATACAACCTCAATCAGGAGGTTTTCATTGGAATAAACACTGCACTGCTAATAGACAAAATAATTTTGGGTATTATAACATTTTCATTCTACTTTGTTAAATACCCAATATACTGTTTTTTTCACCTTTGAGACAAAATTCACATATAACATTATATAAGTTTAAAGTATATAATGTGATGATTTGATGCACATATGTATTGTGAAATGATTATCACAATAAGGGAGTGGGGCTTTTTAGTTTACATATACATTCTCTGGCCCAAATTAGTGCTATGTTTCTTGTCTAGCTAAGAATGTAACCTCTAAACCACTCCAGCATGTAGTAAGGGAGTGCGGCAGACAAATAGAGGCCCTGCTTAGGTGGCCTCTTGTGGTCTCTTTGTGGCAGTGAGAGGTATGCCCACTTAGAGGAGAAAGATCCTTACTTTAGCTATGACCTCAGGCACCCAGCAGGCTCCAGTGCAGAGCTGTAAAGGTTTCAGGGGTTTAGTAAGTGTGTGTGTTGTGAGTGCAGGAAAAGATTACTAAAGAATCAGATTTGTGGCTCAGATTCAGCAATTTCTCTATGTTTGATTTCTGGTTAGGATCAAATTTAAAGTAATATATTCTTGGTAATACAGGACTATCCACTTTAATAAAACTAAGGATGATCTTTAATAAAACTAAGGAAGTCCAAACAAATATAAATGTATTGCTGATTATAAACAGCTGCATTCTTCTCATTGAAAAAATAGTTTTTACAGAAATTGCTTTATTAGTGCAATTTTTATTTTTAATTTATGTGTTTTTGATGTAATAACATTTTCTTTTCTGTGTATTTATGGTGATCTTCCATTTGTTGTGAATGCAATCTGTTTTCCCTTTGTGGTGTAATATTTGTCTTAATTTGTTCAAATACAAAAATTTATTTACCTAAAAATAGTAAATGAATGCTAATATATTCAAATACATATATGGTAAAATCTGAACTTTTTTTTGAGAAACATATCAATTTGAAAAACACTGGCTTTAAGGGCAGAAAGGTTCAACAGGGAGGTAGTCTGAGTAGAATTCTAAGCATGTAGCCTGGTCATGCAGGTTGGGTCATAAGGCTGCCCAGGCCTCTCTGAGTAGAAGACATGGTGCCCATTTCAGAGACCTCAACCCACGAAGTCTCCACGAGAGTCTGCAAAGTTTAACCATAACCTGTTCTCTGTAACTTGGGTCAAATCTCATTTCTAGCTAGGGGGTCTTAAAAGTACTCTTCCATATGGTGTTGGGAGGAAAAGTCACTGTAGAAATTGTGCATTTTCTTTGGAAAAGTCTGCATGTTAGAGCAGAAGGAGTCAGCTTTGAAACTAATAGCTTTGAATGTGAATTTTAGAATTCCAGTTTCATGTCAGTGTGGGGGAACTTGGGGGAAGATTGACAAACTCCCTGTGTTTTCCTGTGCTTTCTTATGTGTAAAATTGGAATAATAATTCCAAAGGTAGTTAGGAGTATTAAATGAGCGTGTGTATATGTGTGTGTGTGTGTGTGTGTGTGTGTGTGTGTGTGTGTGAATAAATGAGAATATATAAGTACTTATATTTATAATACATATTTCATTATGATATATATGATGTGTATGTGTATATATATAACATGTATACACACACATATATCTATCATCTTACTTTATTAACCTGAAGAACAAAGGGGTTTTTGACCCATTATTGTCATTTTTGTGAAAATGCTCTTTGAAGAACAGCCACACAGCCTTGGGGGAAAGAAAGGACTTCTTCCTTTGATTCATTAAGAAAAAGGTCAAACAGAATAATTATTAAGTTTCTTTCCATTTGGAAAGGTTGACTTTACCACCATTAAGGTGGAACATGACCTAGGAAAAAGGAAAACAATGTGATAGAAATTCTTGAGAAAAAAATATGTGGAGAGCTCATTGCCCTCTAGCCAGGTGGATTCAGGGAAGGAATAAAGTAGCAATTTTGAGGTGAAGCAGGCAAAGATATGCATATGACACATCTCTAAGCCAAAGCTCTTTGAATGGGGGATGGGACGTGAGGACCTTTAGTAACTTGAAGGGAAACCTGAAAGAAAGGGATTATAACTGCTCTCTACATAGAATGCTGGGGAATATGTGTTCTTTATTAACTTGAGTGTTGTCTAGGTAGATAAGTCTGATGGTTTTCCCACTTTCCTGTGACAGCATGTGTTGGACATGAGAGGTAGAATCTCCCCATGTGCCATTAAGCAGCTACAGAGTGGATGAAATCAGGACAAGGAGGCTGCCTTCCTTGCTTGACTTTGTGACAAGAAACAAATGCTATGTGTTATTAGCATGATCTTAACTCATGTTTAAAAAGACATGGACTGTAGGACCATAAAGCCTTAACTGTTACTATTTCTGGAACTTGACAAGGACAGTCTTTAAACAGGCCATTGAAATTCTAGAAAACACACAAGAATTCAAAACCTACTCCTTCCCGCTGCTTGAGGTTCCCCTACATTCAGATGCCATGTCTAAGGAGATGGAGAGTTTAAAAAAAAAAAAAAAAAAAAAAACTTTTTTTTTTTTTTTTTTTTTTTTTAAGAGCACTTAAAAGAGCACTGAGAAAAGGTTGAACTTTGAATTGGCTCATGCACAGCATATACTAAAGTGTGAAGATGCTGGGATAATATTAATTGGGGAGCTTGAGTTTCTTTTCCAATGGTAGAGAGTTGTGAGAAAAAGGTGAGCAGTTATGGAAGACAGATGCTACATCTTCTAAAGGCAAATGCAAACAATAGTGTGGTTAACTTTTTAAAAAATATTTGAGAGAGAAAAAGAGAACATGAGCATGGGGGAGGGACTGAGAGAGAGGGAGAAGCAGACTCCTTGCTGAATGGGGAGCCCAAAGTGGGACTCCATCCCAGGACCCTAGGATCATGCCTGAGCCAAAGGCAGACGCTTGACTGACTGAGCCATACAGGTGTGGTTAAATTTTGAGCACACTTCACATACATCACACTGACAGATTTATAACAGTGAAATACTAACTTCCTTTAGCCTATCCCATGCTTAAAAAGACAAATGAAGGCATTCTAATAAGATGCTAATATGTTTATAGCACAGGTCATAAAGTCATTCCCCTTATGTATTCTACTTCTAGTATTTTAAGTACATAAGGATAAGATTTTATGAATTAGAGAATGATATTATAAAAGGAGTTTCAACAGTTCCTCTCTAAATTTCAAATGCCAAGGGACTCTCCACACTGATAAGCAATCTTACAATGTTTCTGGGAAAAGACTTAACTCCTTCCTATGAAAATGAAGCTGAGAAGATTTAAGTCTTGTCAGTAACATTACCCATTTAGAGAGAGCAGATCTGGAAATGGAGCATCCATGATAAGAAACTGAGAAAAAGGGGCGCCTGGGTGGCTCAGTGGGTTAAGCCGCTGCCTTTGGCTCAGGTCATGATCTCAGGGTCCTGGGATCGAGCCCCGCATCGGGCTCTCTGCTCAGCAGGGAGCCTGCTTCCTCCTCTCTCTCTGCCTGCCTCTCTGTCTGCTTATGATCTCTCTGTCAAATAAATAAATAAAATCTTAAAAAAAAAAAAAAAAAAAAAGAAACTGAGAAAAATCCCAGTGTGATGACATTTTTTGAGCTGATGGTCAAGCTGTGTTTAAAGCCACTCCTGTTGCTGGAGTGTTTAGTTAAGTGAAATAATATATTTCTTTTTTGATAAGCTGGTTTGGGTCAGGTAAAATGTCATTTTTTAATCTAAAGCAATCTGAATGACCACAGAAAATAATCATGTACCAAAAAGTAGAGGATTCACAGTGGTGATTATAGAAGATGCCAAGATTGAGCTTGGAGAGCATGGTCTCATAGCCTGTATTTCCCTAAATCATCTTCTGGCAAGATGAAATCTTTTCTGTGTACCTGTAGGGGGGGAACCTAGGAGATCTGGACATTAGTCTTGCCCCTTATGATCTTATCTAGATTTACACACATTTTGAAGACATAGGGAGTTTCTAATTTTAAAAGAAAGGAATCACACTGGATGAAATTTATGGAAATTAAGCAGCCTGAGTTTCATTCACTTGTACTTTGCCAAAAAATAGAAGTATAAATAACCCCATTAACACTTTAATATTAATAATGCTCATAAAAACTATCATTTTCCCTCTTAATTCCATTATTTTGAATCCTTTTGTATTTCCTGTTCTTCCTAACTTGGCCTGCAAAAAGCATTTAGCTAAGAGATTTATTCTGTATTTGTTTGGGAACATTCTGAGACTAGTTATAAGCAATCACTCTTGAAAGAAGTGGAGGGTGCAGCCATATGCTAAATGTTCTGTATTTTGCCATTAAGGAAGAGAACAGAATGGCATTTCAGAGTCCTTCATTCTTTCCTCCATCTCAGAATTATGTGCTTCCACCCTAGGAGATATAATGAGAATGCTAATTCAGGAGAATGCTTCTAGTTAAGCAGTTCAAGACAAGAAAACAATATAAAACACTTAAACTCTTTTTAAAGTCAACTTGTCATTTCTTCTTACTCTATATTTCTTTCCTTGTGCTATTTTATGAATGCTCATGGCTTTGCCGCTCATTGAGAAATGACTTATAAAATCACTTCTTTAGTCCACTGTTCTCCTCTAAGTCCCAAACTGGTATGGCTAGCCACTAACTTATTTCTCTTTTTAAATGTTTTAAAAGTAATAAAAACTCAGCATGTTTGAAATTGAACTTATTTCCATTTTCTTCCCATGACTGTATTTATTTCTGCTGTCCTGCTTCCTAATGTTTTATCCCTCATAGCTCATGTTTACTACCTATGTATCTCTCAAATCTATTGACTTCTCTCTGTCCTCGCCATAGCTAGTGATCTGTTCAAAACTCAGATCTACTCATGTTACCACTATCCCCTTACTCCACATATACTATGCTTAAAATATTCAATGTTATGCCAGTGTTAGCAGGACATGGGTCACTATCCTTAAAATTGTCGGGAAGTTACTTCATGGTCTAGACTTGCACTGTCTGATATGGTGGCCACTGGCCATATTTGTTTGAAACAGAGAAGGTCTAAATTGAAATACACTGTTAATGTAAAATACACACTGAATTTTCAAGACTTGTGTGAAGAAATAAAGCATTATTAAATATATCATCAATAGTTTTTATACTTATTACATGTTAAAATGATGTTTTAGAAATATTGGTTTAAATATAAGTAAAATTTATTATACTGATTCTTTTTTACCTTTTTAATGTAGCTATTAGGAAATTTAAAACTGTAAAGATTTTTGTCATGATATGTTAATTAGGCAGCACTTGGCTAAATCAGAATCCTGCTCACTTTTCTTCCAGTTTCACTGTACTTCTTTAAGTTCCTATAAAGTACAATACTTGGCCATTGTATGTATTATTTTTTCTATGTAGAGCACATATTTTTCTCCATATCTTTGCAATGATCTATTCACGTCATCTCTTCCTCTAATTTCTTAAGATCTCAGTTCAATGATCACTTAGGAAAGATTCTTTATATCTCTGTTTAGGTTAAATCCTTGCATTATAAGTGATCATGGCACCAGAGATTTCTCTGTCATGACATTGATCATGGTCAAAATTTTAGGAATTTCTGTATATTTTTTGTGTTTTTCCCACTGTCTTAGTCTGTTTGGTCTGCTATAATAGAAATGTTGTAGACAGGGTAGTTTATAAACAACAGATTTATTTTTCACAGTTCTAGAGGCTGAGAGATCCAAGATCAAAGCTCCAGCAAATTCAGTGTCTGGTGAGGACCCACAGCTGCCTTTTTGCTGTGTCCTCACATGACAGATGGCAAAAAAGATCTCTGTAAGGTCCTGCGCACTAATCTCATTAATGAAAGCTCTGCCATCATGACCTAATCACCTTCTAAAGGCCCCATCTCCAAATACCCTCATATTAGAGATTTTTAATATATGAATTTTGGGGGGCACAAGATGCAACGTACCTTTGATAATACACATGGAATTGTTCTCTAGGGAAAAATTTGGAAGGACAGGTATGGTCATGAACAATTTAAAAGTAGGTTCTCATGCTTTACTGGGAATATTCATTTTGTAATACATGTGATATCCATACTGTGACAAGTTAATCTCTTTCATGTAATAATGAAAATAGCTAATAATATTAGTGGAAGCAATATCTATTGCAAATTTACCATTTTAAGGGCTTTGCTGTGTTTAATTTTTAAAATTTTAAGGTAAATAATAATTTGGTATACCTAGTATTATGTCCATTTTATAGATAGATAAAATGAGGCTCAGCAAGTTTAAATGTATTCTTCATTGTGTATATATACCACATCTTCTTTATACACAATGGAATACTATGCAGCCATCAAAAGAAATGAAATCTTGCCATTTGCGATGACGTGGATGGAACTAGAGGGTATCATGCTTAGCAAAATAAGTCAATCGGAGAAAGACAACTATCATATGATCTCCCTGATATGAGGAAGTGGAGATGCAACGTGGGGGGTTAAGGGGGTAGGAGAAGAGTAAATGAAACAAGATGGGATTGGGAGGGAGACAAACCATAAGTGACTCTTAATCTCACAAAAGAAACTGAGGGTTGATGGGGGGAGGGGGGTTGGGAGAGGGGGGTGGGGTTATGGACATTGGGGAGGATATGTGCTAAGGTGAGTGCTGTGAAGTGTGTAAACCTGGCGATTCATAGACCTGTACCCCTGGGGATAAAAATATATGCTTATAAAAAATTAAAAAAAATCATAATAACTGTAAAAAAATTAAAAAATGAGAAAACAGAAAAAAATGTATTCTTCAGGTCATAGTTTAATGCATAAAGAATTTTAAATTTTATTTTTTAAATTACCTTAGTCTCTACTTCCCTATACAAAATTCTTGCTTTAAGCAACTATGAAAGTAAAGCATATGAAAATCAAGAGGAAATACTGTTAAGAGATAATTTGCAGAACTAGACCTAGATGTAACATAGGTAAAGAAACACAGTAAGAGAGAGGAAGCATGGCTTGAAAGGGTTTATTTGTAGACTTGAAGCAGTCACAGGGCAGAATCAGTGAATTTAAAATAATCTGAAGAAATTGCCCAAAGTACAAAGTGGGAAGAAAGAAAATTGAGTATTTAAGAGATTCAAGAGTTGTGAGAGAATATCAGACAACCTAGTATATATACATACATATTTCCAGAAAGAGAAGAAAGTTAACAGGGCAGGAGCAATATTTGAAGAAATAATGGTCAGTAAGTTTCCAAGATTATTAATAGCTCCAAAAATTAATTGACGAAGGTCAGAAGACATGAAACTGAATACATACAAAAACATGAAAAAACAACACACACATTTTAGACATACAATATTCAAACTCATAAGAAATACAAAAATCTTAAGGCAGCATGAAGAAAAGAGCCATGACATAAAGAGAAGAAAAAAAGATACAAATTACAGCATGGTTTGTCTTTTTCTGACTGATTTATTTGACTTAACATAGTACCCTCAGGGTCCATCTTTATTGTTGAAAATGGCAGGATGTCCTTTTTTATTAATGAATGAATATTTCATTGTATATGTACCACATTTTATTTATCCATTGCTAGACACTTAGGTTATGACTATGTCTTGACTATCATAAATATTGTGCAATGAACAGAGAAGTACATATACCTTTTTGCATTAGTGTCTGATGATTTGTAATTTCTTTTTTTAAAGATTTATATATGTATGTATGTGTTTATTCTGTGTGTGTGTGAGAGAGGGAGAGAGAGAGAGTGGGGGGGGGTCAAGCAGGGGGAGTGGCAGGGAGAGGGAAAGAGCACAAGCATGGGGAGCTGCAGAGTAGAGACAGAAGCAGGCTCCCCACTAAGCAGGGAGCCTAATATGGGACTTGATCCCAGAACCCTGAGATCATGACCTGAGCTGAAGGTAGACTCTTAACTGACTAAGCCACCCAGGTTTCCCTGATTTGTAACTTATGTAGAAGATGAGGCCAGTTGAAAATGAGGAGAAAAATGAGGATTCAAAAATCTGAGAAGGGAGGCAATATGAAGTACACTTTGCATTAACCATCTTAATGCAGAAATAATCTACTGAGATAAGTATTATTTTTAATCCAATTACATAAATGAGGAAACTGACTTCAGGAAGTTAAGTAACATGCAATTACCTTGTATTTAGTGAAACCTGGACTGTCCCAAGTGTGTGTCAATTTACCCATGTTAAATAGATACAGTATGTTACATTTAGCCCAAATACTTCTTTCATCATATTTGAATATTTATTTAGAAGGAAGTTCCCTAGTTAAGATGAAGAAGGAAGATCTTTCAGATACTTAAAAAAAATAATAATTTCTCCTAAAGAAGAGGCACAAAACAAAACCAAAAGGAAATGAGAAAGTGCAAAAAGTGAACGAACTCAGAAGGGCTGCACTTTGTTTTGTTGACAGTGATTCTGTTAAATTTCACTTAAAAAAAAATTTTTGGAGAAGATAGTATTAATAATGTTTGAATATTCCAGATGAAATTCAGTTGTTGGATTTTTGGCTAGAAGGAAATTTAAACCTAAAAGTTACAAATAGCCAGTAAAATATTTCATGCCATAACCAGAGGTGTCATATGCAAATTTCCTTTTTTAATTTGATTTTTTTCCCTCTAGCAAATAATTTTTGTGGTGATCTGAGGTCATTTATCCAGAAAGCAGAAACTGGAACTAATACTCACAGGCCTAAATATTGGAATTTCTTTCTGACTTGCAGTCTTACTTTTTAAATGAAGCTCGTTTCCTCCTAAATACCATTTCCTTCCCCAGCCCCTTCTTAGGAGGGTTGCCATGAAGGGTACAGGGCTCTGTTAAATCTTTCATCTTGTATATAGATACATTTAAGGTGTACATTTATTTCATGTAGGTATTTTTTTCCATAGGTAATTTTTGACATTTTATATTAACCAGAAAAAAAAAAAGACACAATAGAAAATGCACAAATGATGCAAAGGGGCAGTTCATAGAGTGGAAAACCAAATTATTAACAGTGGTGAAAGGATGCTCAAATTCATACTCACTTAAAAAACTACAAATTAAAACAAGAGTGGCCTATTCCTTTCTTCTGTCAGATTGGCAAACATTATAAAGCAGAACAACACTAAATGTTGGAAGAGATGCTGGATTGTAGCGAACCTCGTGTATCCTATTAGGGATATAGACTACCTCTGGTCATTCTGGAGAATTGCCTGCTAGAACTGAATGTAATAAATTAGGTGTTTGCATACTCTGTGACTGACAGGCTCCTGGGTGTAAAGTCAAGGGAGATTCTCATGCAGGTGCATGTAAGTAATCCCTGAGAGGAATTTCATCCCAGCCTGGTCCTCAGAAGCAGGAAGTTGTAGGCAACCCTGGTATCTGTCTCTGGGGGTGGTGATAAGTGTAGTGTTGTGGAGGCACATTTTGGAAGCAGGTAACTAGAAGCACACAAAATAGCAATGGTATATCTTAAAAATAGTACTTTTGGAAAAAAGAAAGGTCTGAGACACATATCATTTATGCAACATAAATGTATACAAAAACAGTACACATAAAACAATATCATATTTTTTAAGGACACAGAATAATAAGAAAGAACACAAAAGGCTTTAGATTAGTTCCATAAGGGGTAAAAGAATAAATGGGGAATTAGGACAAAAAGTAAAATGAATTCAATGAGAGAGGGTCTTTCTAGCATAGACAGAGATTAAAGAGTATTATGAACAAGGGAGAATAACTAACTGAATCTGTAAATTCAGTTTAAAAAAATGGCAACAAACTAAACTTAATCAGGATATTGCCTGGCTCTCACATGAAAATAAATACATAAAGAATATTTAAACCTTTTGTTATTAATAAAAAAGAGATTCTGGAGGACACACTATGGAAAATTAAACTAATAAGGCAAGAAAAAGATTAGGAAGGGTTCAGAAATCAAAGAATTATAGGAGAAAATGTTTGAGATAAACTATCAGATTAAAAATTCTTATTAATTGATTTAAAGGGATTAATGAATAAACAGACATAATTCCTGTATATTTTCTGAATTCTAAGAACATTGTAAGAATAAAGGAACATATTATAATAGAAAATAGAATCCTACCACCTGTAGATTTTTCTTCTGCCACGTTGGAGACTAGAGTAATATTTCTGAACTTGACAGAATTGCAAGGAGAAAATGTTCTATTCCCCAACTCAAGAGAAGCAAATATAAGACAATTTAGAAATGCAGTTTGAGAATTTTTACAAAATATGCAATGGGTGACAAATACTCAAAGAAGTGCCATATGAAAATTGAAACAAAAACGAGGCAAAAAAGAGCAAATTTGCTAAATAAAACAAAGACCTGGTTAATTTTTAAACTGACGGAATGGGAGAAATCATTGAAATCATGACCTAGAGAAAAAGAAAGGAGAAATGTGGTCTATTATTTATGAAAGAAAAGGTGGAGTCACAGGTGGTATAAAGGACAGAGTGTCAGCTCTCCCTTTCTGAAGACGGTGAGGAGACACTAAACAGGTGATCTGACTCTCTCAGCCGGAGAGTTCAGGAGAATTTAGAGACACACGAGCAAAAAAGGTTTCCTCTTGCTGCTTTGCTGGGAGAGTGGCATTTTGTCTACTGCTATACGTGCTGCGCACAAGGACAGAGGACCTCTTCTCACCACGCTGCTGCTGCGTAGAGTGATCTGGAAACTGGAACTGAAACCTGATGAAGAGACAAAAATAACATCCTAGGACACCTGAAAGAGCCCAGCAATTAGAGGAAGAAACAGAGTTTTCAAGATAGAGGACACCCTTAGCAAAGCAGTCCTACCAGAAGGGATAGAGGAATCAAACCTCAACACGAAAAATTTTAAAAAGAATTAAAACACACAAAGTCTTCCTAGAAGTAGCAGGTATAATTTTCAAACTGATAACAACAGCAGTCTACTGTTGAGGTCCTAATTTGTGGCTGTGAAAAATCACATGAAAGGAGCGTAAATATCATTAGTCATCAAGGAACTGCAAATTAAAACCACAGTGAGATACCACAGCACACCTCCTTGAAAGGCAAAATTAAAAAGACTGTACCAAGTGTTGATAGAGATGTGGAGACACTGGAAGTTTCTGCACTACTGGTGGGGATGTAAAATGGTACAGCCCATGTGGAAAACAGCTGTCAATTTCTTAAATGTTAACAACACTTACTATGTAGACAGTGCAAAAAGCAGCCCTACTTTTTAAAGACTCCAGTCGAAAGTAACATATATCACTTCTGCTCGTATTCTGTGGGTGAGAACTAATCACATGTGAGGCAGGTGAGCCACGTGAGGTGTGACATTTAAGGTGGCACGCACTCTCAGGTTTGTGTAAGTGCAGGGTCAGGGCTAACAGGACCCTGAGAATAAGTGCATCCTTAAATTTTGCCTGGTCCTAGCGCTTTCCCTGCACAGGGCCAAACCTGAATGACGGCAGGGTGGGGGGGATAATATAGTTCACACCTAGGCAGGTTCCTCACAGGGCAGTCCCCTACTCCTGAAAGGAAAGCCTAAGTTCTCATGAATAACTTGCCTCTATCTCTGCCTTGCCTAATAGTCTGAGAGGTCTTTGAAGCAGGGCCTGTGTATGACCTGTCTTATCCTCTGGGCTCAGGATAGTGATCCCTGAAAGAAAAACAGTTATTTCCAAGGAAAAGGGAGAGAGAGAGAGAGGGGAACAAGGGTTGGGAGGACTTTGGCTCTGTCATTATGTCTCCAAACTGACTGAAATACATTAAAATTGTCAATGATAAAAATAAATATATTACATGTATAAAAGCAGTCTTTCTAAATTATTTCATTTTATTCTTAAAAATATATAAGAAAAAGCAAACATTTTACCATAATTCTACAAACAGGGAAGATTAAGATTGACCTCAGGCTAGTCCTTCTACTGTCAGAAAATCTATGATTGTGAATTTACATTCCTTTGTTAGGCTTAATATCTCCATATGATTATATTTTTGAACAGTTGCAGTAATCACCTTTTATTTTATATTCTATATATAATGAAAGGAAGCACAACTAGTCAATAAAAATTATCTTTCATACTTGAGAATGCAATTATTAAATATTTTAAAAATGTTATTATCATAAGCTTATTGTAAAATAAGTTTTCTATAATGGACATTGATGTGTATTATCATCACACTTAGGATTTCTCCATGTACTATATTGCTTCAGTTTTTCTCAAATATTAAAGAAAAAAGTGATTTTAATTTCACATGTTTAGTTATAATTTAGATAATTAGATATAACATTTACATAATGATTATTCTATCATTTAAATAATCAGCTTCCTTTAACACTCTGTAGAGATGGAAACCTATTCATTCAAAAGACAGGTGGCAGGTACCCTGGCCTTGTGGTCAAATGTATTTCATCTATCCTGCATCTAAAAATGCTGGGACGGTCTCAAGCCCGCTATATGCCAGCACATTCCTATGCCTCCTCGAGTCCTATCTACTTTAACACAAAGGCTTAAATTTATTTGTTTGAGTTTTTCTGTTTGTTTTTGCTTGGTTTAGAAAAATAAGCATACTGGGAAAATGTGTGTATGCATATATTATGAAAAATAAATAATATAGACCTCATTATTAAAAATATAGCATTTAGATCATCTCTGCTTTTGTTTATGGAGCTTTTTGTACAACATCTTTTACCAGTATTTTGAAGTCATTCTTCTAATAATTTCTGTACACTGTGGGGAATTTAATTGTTATTGTCCTTTCCAGTAATTTATTCATCAGTGGGAGACATTCTTCTAAGAATCTTGATTGAAAACCTGCTTATTTTCTTAGCTGGAATCAAGTAACTAAAATGTGTTTGTGGGGTATCTTAGGGAAAGATCAACAGGAGTGCCATTTCAGAAAACACTTGGTAAAGGAAGTAATTTCATGAACACTTAATTGTGGACTACCTGCTTCACCATATAAATAGTTATTTATGATTGAACTACTGAAATGAGGGGAAGGAAAAAATCTTGAATATACACATTTGCTTTAAAACATACTCTGCTATACAGGGTATTTCACAGAGATATTTGCAGTGACTACACATTAAAAGCAATAGGGGTATGTGTGTGTATGTGCCCATGTTTATGTGTGTATATAAAGCATAATTATGTGCATTGCATAGTATGGAGATATTTATGAAAAAAGACATTTCATTAGGTGCTATGTAAAGATATGTAAAGAGATAAAACTATGCATGTAAGAAGTTTAAAATCTAAATAACAACATACCTACAACAAAATGGTTAATAAGAGTAACCTAGGCTATGTGCTAAATATGTGGTGTGGACACGAGTTGTGCAAGGAGCACTGAGAAAGCAGAGTTTACTCTAGGGCAAAGCTGGAAGGAGGTTGGATTGGGTCTGAAAGTTTCACAGCATGTGGGAAATGAGGAAGAGGCATCATGATGGTCTCAGAGCAAATGCTGGAGATGACCTCAGGCAGCATGAGTGAAGCTCTGTGGCCAGGGCCAGAGGTTTGCAGAGATCATAAAGGTGAGCTGTGGGCATACTGTGGTTGACTAGAGTATCATCAGAACTCACATGTCAGAAAATTAGATTGCCATGCTAGACGCTGTCCTCCCATTCATGGCTCTGGACAGCACTGTGGCAACATGAAAGCCATCTGTGGATCACAGTACCTCTTCCAAATTTTTCTTTGGAACATTTATGTGCTTTGTTGTTAAGTGGTTTCTCAGCTCTCCTGTGTTTAGCTTTGCTCTTTGCTTTAGAGTTGATGTTTTATTCTGGCCCTTGCCAATATCAGTGACTGATTTTAAATCCTTATCTGACTCCTGTCTGCCTCCTGCAAGATCTGGGGAAGAGGAAATCTTGCTGGCCCTGGGCTCACAGATTATTCACTAACTGGTTCCACAGGTGGGGAATCCATGATATCAGACACACAAGTGATAGTCTCACGTGTCTGTAGCTATAACTGAATGAGTAAGGAATTATGCAATTCCATTTAATATTTACTAAATGAATAGAGGATGAAGCAGAGAACCTTTGGCTACCTTTTAGTGCCAGCCCAGATGCATTTTCTGCCACTCTTTTATCTTCCATTCTCTCCTTTTCTGCTCCTCCACACTGTACTGCTGACAAGGCTACCTCCTTGCTAAGCTCATGTTCCCGGCTGCCTCCCATCCAAACCCCTTTCACAAATCATCACCTCTCTCCAAATAGTTTTCTCAATCTTCTTTCCAAAAATATGTCACCAGATCCTCCAAGAACTTACTGACTATTCCTCTTTCTTTCTTAGTTTCTGAAAACCTTTCCAAAAAAGTTTGACTAACACTCCATTCATTCCAGTGAAGACTTTTACTGAAGCTATGCCCAATTCCCACAGCACCCTCCCCTCCGCCTGCTGCCTGTCTGAAGTTCGTCCATTTATCCGGCTTCACGCCTCGATCGCATCTATCTTCATGGACCTGACCACCCCAGCCTGAAGTGATCCCTCCCTGTTCTGAACTCTTGAAAAATTTATTGTCTGAATAATTCATCTGGCAATGAATCATGTTCTGTCTGTGACATCTCTTTTATAACTGTCTGGTGCTGTTGTTTAAATATATATATATTTTTAATTCACATGGTTGTGTGTTTTCTTTTCTCACAAGGCAGTATTTATATAGTTTACATTTTCTACAGTTCCTAGCTCACAGCTTTGAATGTAGGCCATTTTGTAAGTATCTGTTGATTTTAGTTGATTTCCAATGCCATTAAAACTTAGTCAAAGCCATTCTGATCATTTTTCACTCCCCCTCCATCCTTGCTTTTTTATTTTACTTAATGATTGTGGCTTATTAATCTGGTTCCTCAATGAGCTCTTTCTGCTTGAATCTATCCCATCTACAAATGACAGGATTTTTTTTTTTTTTTTAACAAACAACTTAAAACGACTTTATTTGATTTTGAGGTGTTACAGCTTCTTTTCTTGATGGCTATTTCTGAATAGTTCTATAATATTTTCCTCATATTTTTAAAAATTTAATTTTTTTCAGTGTTCCAAAATTCATAGTTTATGCACCACACCCAGTGCTCCATGCAATACATGCACTCCTTAATACCCACCACCAGGCTCACCCTACTTCCCCAACCCTCAGTTTGTTTCTCAGAGTCCACAGTCTCTCACGGCTCGTCTCCCCCTCCGATTTCCCCCAACTCACTTCTCCTCTCCATCTCCCATGTTCTCTGCGTTATTCCTTGTGCTCTACAAATAAGTGAAACCATATGGTGATTGACTCTTTCTGCTTGACTTATTTCACTCAGCAGAATCTTTTCCAGTCCTGTCCATGTTGATACTAAAGTTGGGTATCCATCCTTTCTGATGGAGGCATAATACTCCATAGTGTATACGGACCACATCTTCCTTATCCATTCATCCGTTGAAGGGGATCTTGGTTCTTTCCACAGATTGGCTACTGTGGCCATTGCTGCTATGAACATTGGGGTAGAGATGGCCCTTCTTTTCACTATATCAGTATCTTTGGGGTAAGTACCCAATAGTGCAATTGCAGGCAAGCTATAGGATTTTTGAAGAAAATAACATCAGTGAACACAGGGTTGGAACATTAACAATAGTGAAGTTTCTCTGTGTAGCTGGTTCAAGTAACAAGGTAAAGAGGTAAGATGATAGGTCATATGACTAGTAATATAATGATATATATGTTGAAATACAATGAAAATCGACTTGAAAAAATATGTAAGCAAAAAAGATACAGCAAAAATTTTTAAAGTCTCAGTGGCTAGAAAATAAAGGTTATATTCAAAGTTGCACAATTGTTTTAACAGCGAGTAGAGTTTTAGACTTGTATAGTATAGATAAAGAACAAAATTAAGACCTGTCATTCTGATGTTTTTTTCATATTGGAGAAGGGGTGGTCAGTCATAGAAGTGTTGCAAGCAAGGTATATATCAATTCTAGCTTAACATCACTGAGTATGAGACTGACACAAATGGGGAGAATAACAACACAATTAGGTGGTTTCAGAGGTAGTAAATTGTATCCAAAGTACTTACTGATGAATCAGTGTGAGCCTGGATGGAGAATTGCAGAGACTTTATGTAAGTCTCCTTTGTAGTCTTTGTACTTGTTACCATTTATTCAGGGACTTGCCCATCCTGAATGAAAGTTTGTGATACCTAGAAGCAAGGAGAGGTTGAAAATAGGGGTCCAACAGTTGGTACTTGTGGTCTAATTTTACAGAAAGAAATTATATATATTTCTATATGTGTGTGTATATATATATATATATATATATATATATATATATATATGAGTGGACATAGTCCATTCATAGTGGGGATCTCTCTCTCTCTCTCGGACACACACACCCTCTCAGTGCATCTAGTTCCCTAGTAAAAGTTGCACAAAGGTTGGAGAACAAGAGGATAGAGGGTATGATGGGGCTATCTAGAAAAAAGACATGGAGTTTTAGTTACTCAGGTTCATAGTGACTGGAATCTTGTCTGGAGTTTTACCCACTGCATGAAAAATTTTCTCTTTGTTTTCATTTGAATTTTTAATTTTTCTTTAAATTTGAATTTACTTACAGGAAGTCCACTAGAATATTGAGAAGACTTAAAACTGATCAAGTGGTAGGGAAGGAAGGGAGAGAGGTTGTTTAAAAGGAACAGACTCTGGAGGTCTGCATTAGCTGCTTCAGATATTTGAAAAAGAATGGTACAGAGAAGAGGGGTTACATTCATTGTGCAGTTGCTCTGTAGGACAGAGGAATAATCCGTGAATGGGAGTTATGAGGAAATTTGTTTAGTTAAATATAAGGAAGAACTAATATTTAGAGCCAAAATCAGATGAGATAGCCAGCGGAAGTTCTTAAATTTACTGAGGAAGTGTGTGTGCCTGCCTAGGTATTCAGGACTCCGTGTAATCCCCTCCCCTTAAATTACTTGCTCCTAGCCAGTAATTTAGTACCAGCAGTGTACCAGCAGTGATGGATGCTACTTCCACGATTTAGGTTAGAAAACAGAAAAAAGACTGTGATGCACACCTCACTCCACTAAGTGAGACAACCTCCTTTTCAGTGCAGGAGGCAGGGGGCTGGTGAGGAGCAAGGAAGGATTTATTCGCCAGCTCCTGCCACACTGCTCTAGGTTCTGCCACAAACTCACTTACTCCTTCTGTTTGCACAGCACATGTGAGTACTGGGTGTCCTGTGGTCTCTGAATTTAGGCACCACCAAAGAAGCCTCAGGGCTGGAGGGAAAAGGTGAGAAGCTTGGGCATGAGATTGGGCACTCAGACTGGATCCACATGAAGGTAGTCAGAAGCCCTGCCAGAAGAGATAGCCTCTCTTGCAGTTTGGGACCAAAGATTGCAGAGTTGAGAGGACCCCGAAAATAACAATATGCCTGTGGATAGAGAGGTAGAGAGTTTAGGAGGACAAGTTTCTGAAAGGGATGTGCTCTAGACTGAATATTTTTGTCTCCCCAAAGTTTATATGTTGAAACTGAATCTTCAATATGATGGTATTAAGGGGTGGGATCTTCAGGAGGTGAGTAGGTCTTGAATTAGATTAGTGCTCTTATGTAAGAGACCCCTGATAGCTTTTTAGCTTGACTGCCATGTGAAGACACCATGAGGAGACCATGAACTAGGAAGCAGTCTCTCTACTAGATACCAGATCTGCTTGATGCTTTCATCTTGGACTTCCAGCCTCCAGAGGTATAAGAACTAAATTTTTGTTGTGTGTAAGCCACCCAGTCTATGGGATTTGTTACAGCAGCCCAAACAGATGTAGAGAGGTTGTTGAGCCAGTTGGAGGTGAGAGGAAGCAAGGATAAATTACAGAAGGACCATGAAGACAAAGATAGGATTTTGTTAAAGTTTAGGTAATAAAGTGAAAAGTGAAACGTTAATCCCAATTAAGATTGGGGGCCAAAAGAGGTATGAAAACTACATAGTCTAAAACATAGAGAAGCACTTTGTGTGTAGGGGGGATAAAACAATCTTGGAAGAGGAGGAAAATTTGACACAGATCTGGGAAATAATACAAAATTAAATATACATAGCCTTCTCAGCTAAAATTAATGAGGGACATAACTGCTTCTAATATCTGAAGGGTGTTAACAGGAAGAAGGGAGCATAATTACTTAGCACCATACCAGTAAACATAATTAAGAATAATGGTATGCAATTAAGAAAAGAAAAATTTAGTCACAACATCATGAAAGTTCCTCTGTGCTAGTGACATCTATTAAACTATGGCATCATTTTCCAAAGCAATTGGGAGGAGTCCTGTTCCAGGAGCACACAGGATAAATGAAATTAGGCTGCAAAAAGAACACCTCATAATGTCAAAAAGAAAAAAAAAAAAAAAAGATGCTGTAGAAACATGAATAGGTCTGAATCACTGATTTTATTTTTTAGAACTGGGGCCTTAGGAGGTTAAAGTACCAGGGTTTCTTTTGTTTTCTCTCTTGCTGTGTGTGTACCTATGAAAACGCATTGGCCCTACAATCGTTCCCCAGCACCTACCCATCTCAGTGCAGGGCTTTGAGGGGTTCCCCATGCTTCTAAGGTGAAAACTGGCAGTGGAAATAGCACTTTTAGGGCAATTAGAGTGTTTAGTATTCTTTCTTCCATCTGAAACATCGTGGTGAACTCCTTTTAAAAATAGATGGGGATTAAGTAGCGATCTGTTGCTGGATAAAAGAAGGGCAAATAAGGGTGACTGGTCTCAGCTTCAAGATTTCCAAAGCGGTTACTGCAGAAGTGGCAGAAAGTATAGGAACGCAAGGCCTATTAGGGAGACTTCAGGTTGTTAAACGGGAGACTAATGGTAGGGAGAAAATGGTAAAGGGACTTGAATAGTAATTTTTTATAGTCTAGCTTTTAAAAATTGCCGATGTTCCAATTTAGTCTTGATGCTTTAATAACTCCTAAGACGTGGAAGCTTCAGAAGTGAGCCTGTGTGTTGAAGGAAGAGCAGTGGGCTGCCGTGTCAATATTCTCAGACTGATTAGTATGAAAGTGGCCCTTCCTCCCCACTTTCCTTTGTGATGCTGACAAGAGAGTGACCTGATAGCTGCATGAATTATGCATCTTCAGAAGACAGAGCTGCTAGGAATTGAAGAAGAGAGTGCTTACTTTACATTGTTTTGTGCTTTTCCTACGGTATCTGCGTCAATTGGCTCTGGTTAATTTATGAGGGAGGCCGTCTCTGTCTAATATCCCGAGCACAGGTATTTGTTCTTCACACCTTGATTTCCAGAGAGTTTAGGGTATTTCTGGTAAACCAGCTGATCTGTACCTCTTCAAACGCATAAAAGGCGATCAGAATTGGTTAGGAGTTGGGTAAAACTAGAAGGTGTATTTCCCCAAGTGGTTTTCCCATCCAGAATGTGATTGTGTTTAAACTCTGCATCTTTAATTCAGTCATTTTGGTGAAGGCATAATTTACTAATGCACCCTTTTCGTATCTAAATAGTTTGTGGCTAATAATAATATGTATGTCATGGGATTCTTATACGGATTAAATTGGATGACTTAATGCTGAGGAGGTGCTTAGCATAGTGCTTGGTGCATAGTAAAGATTCAGTAAACACTGGTTATTTTATTATGAGGATTATGATTATGACTATGACTATAATTATTACATTACCTGAGTAAAGTAACAGCCTCACAGTGTTTTAATGCAACAGCGATCATTGACTTTTGACTTCTGCAGCAGTCAATAGCACCCTGAGAAATAGGAGACAAGATAGAAATATTTTCGTAAGGATCTGAGATGACCAATTTGGAGAGCCCTAAAGGCTATCTCCTCCTTGCTTTGCTAGATTAGCCAAGAGCTGACCCAATAGGTGTTAGCTCAACAGCAACAACAACGAAAAAACCTAGGCAAATTCCAGCTACTGGGTTTCATGACCCTACCTTTTAAATAAGGTCATTTCCTGAGTTTTGCTCCAGATAACCTTATATCTGTACTCCATGGCATTGGTAGTGTGGGTCCCTAGATGTTTTGCAGAACAGTTTGGGTTCATTAAGAAAGGAATACAAGCTCTTGGGTTTTTTAAGAGCACTGTACCCTGTAGAAAAAGAGTGGCCAATGGAAAGGACTCAATACATGGAAATTATTAACTTAGCATAAATTTCACAGTTTTATCTGGCCCTTATTACAGGTAACATTAGTGCTAACACAGTAGCATTTTCCAAGGAAAGTTGATATATGAAATCTTAACTCAGTTTCTCTTTTCCTCTGATCTCTCTGCCCTAATGCAGTTGGTTCATTTCCACTCCCTTTAATTCAGTTGTTATCAAAGAGAGCATTAAAAATTTGGATTAATAATTAGTTTTTCTGATCGAATTGTTATTATAGTTTTTTAAAATATTACACACAGAAGCATATATTACTATTATCTATTTCAAATTAGAAATTGTCTACCACTAATTAGAAATGAATGACACACTATTAAAGAATTAAATATTATGAAGTCATATTAAATAACAAAAAAATGCCAAAAGAAGTCCCCAACCAAAAAAAAAAAAAAAAAAGTTAAAAATAAAAGAATCAAATACCTTAAAGTTTATCTGAAATAGAGGGAAGAAATATTTCTTTCAAAAGATCACTAAAACAGAAAATAGAGAAATAAAACCACTCCCATCTGACATTGAAGAATGCCCATCTCTTAACGGCAAGTATGAAAAATAAGTAGGTCATAAAGATGAGAATGTAAAATGGTATGATATTGGCTCCTTATCTTTAAATGAAATTCTAATTTGATTCTAGCACAAGGAATGGGAATGAATATGGTATGTTTTCCCTTGCGAGCTGTCAGAATGATGAAACGGGATATGCTCTAAAATCAGCTTTTCCATGGACAGCTGGTTCATCATCATTAGTATGTATATCCTTATTAATATCTAGGCCACTCAACTATCTAAAAACTAGATTGCTGTTCTTTGAAATTTAGCACTGCTCTAATCAATTGCAAAGGTCTGTATACAAATATGCTATAATGAACAAAGAAATATTATTTGTTCCTACTGGTTTCTTTTACAAAGGAAAATATTTTGCTATACTATTTGGCTTTTAATATTCTAAAGGTTTCTTTTAATAGTATAGAGTATGCCTGTTTCAAGCCTGTATCTTTGTGTATTTCTTATCCCCTTACCTCCATGAGGAGCTCAACAGGCTATGAGTCAGAATGCTTTTTCAGCTGGCTGAAGTGGCTTGCCAGGGAGCAGAGGTCTTTTAAATTTCAAGTGAACTGGATTAAAATAATCTACCACAGATCTGAGTTCCTATCTAGAAGTTTAGTCGTATTTTTGTGGTCATTATCAGACTGTGTTTGGAAGTACAAAAATCATGTAGAAGAGCTTAAATGATGAATTCCAACATTCATTAGAAGTGCAGAAATGGAAACAAAGACAATAAAATGAATTACTGAAGGATATAGCACAGACCTAGGTCAAGAATTAAGATGAAATTCCCAGGACTCTTCCCTAGTATCATATTGGATTGAGGAGTATGAGAAATGTTTCCTGCTGTTCTTATCAGTATGCCCATATGATTTGTGTGGTGTTGCTATTGAATTTCTGGTATCTGGACTCTAAGAATACACAGTGGCTTAGGCACAATAGAAAATTTCTGTCCTCCCTTCCTCCTTCCTTCCTTCTTATTTTTTATTTTTTTCTAAACAAAATGGTAGTTGAGGCCATTCAAATAGGCTATGTGTCATGTGTGCTGCTTTCCTCTGATAAACTTGAAAATCAAATGGATTTTTTTTTATTCAAATGCTCTCAGTCTTATTTCCTATTCCTAGGTTACAGTTTACATTTCAAGTTTTAAAGATCCTGAAATTCAGGACTCTGTTCACTTGCGTCTCTGCTGTCAAACCAGGACCTCTTTCCTGAGTTCACCTCTTTATTGTATTACCTGCATATAAGGAACAAGGAGTCCATTAAGCACGTAACATTCTAGCTCTTTCTAACTACCTCCCAAAGTAATTGATCTGGAGGGGTGTTCTTGCATTCCACTGTTACGTTTCAAAGATAGGATTCTTAGGTCTTAAAGTTATTTTCTGAGTCCTAAAACTGGAAAGAACATGGGAGAAGATTTACATACATTTCAAAGGGGCAGGAGAAGAATTTACACAGCTTCTCAGATCTAGCTTCCTCACCCCCTGAAGGAGAAGGAGCAGAGACAGTGATACTGCAAGATGTTTATTGGCCAGAATGGAGCAGGTAGCACTTTTGCTCAGGGTCTACTCACAATAATGCCAGCACTGGGCTCTTTTATCTTCAAAGCCAGTGAGGTATTGTGGTCTTGCTCTGGTCTGAGGGAGGAGAGAACATGGATTTTGGTGAATAGCGACCAGTTTTCACCACAGAGCGTTCGCCAGGCTCTAGGCCAAATCAACAACTAGATATACGATATTTAAATACTCTGACACAACCTGAGCATTAAGTATTTGCATCCTCATTGTATAAAGGAGTTCTAAGGCTTAGAGTAATTAGTAACTTGCTCAAGTTTCACTTTTTATAATCAATAGTGGAGTAAATATCCAAATTGTATCTTTACAACTAAACAATTGGTGATTTCACCACTCTACTACTTACATACATGCAGAGACACAGAAAAACAAAGAATGTGTATGTGGGAGGATGTGTGGAGGGTGAAAGAGAACAGATGAGCTTTTCCATTTAATAGTTTGTGCCTCATAGTAGATAACTATGTAGTACAATATGAATGGCGTTAAAATCAATCCCAAATATTCTGTTACAGATTTCTCTCCACTCCCAACACAATTCTACCTCCCTAGAATACCTGCCTACCTCTACTCCCATTCTCTCAGATTACCCAGTCTTGGTTTGAATAGTGCCACTTTTCAACTCAAAGTAATAAACCTTCAGTAAATCAGGCATGTACAAAACACAAAAGGGATATGATTTTTGGAGCATGAATATGAAGCTTGCTTTTTTTCTTTTTCTCAAAAGACTTACACCACTGCAAAATAATGGAAGAGGACATAGAAAAAGGACAGAAAGGAAAGAAAGAGGAAGAAGAATTTTAAAAACCATGGTAGCGAGGAATCCAGAAGGCAGAACAAGAATAAAAGAAACAAGAAGGAAAATCATGAATTAGATGAAAAGAATACCTAAAAGGGAGAACTCCTCTTTAGTTTGGACTAGACTGTATATCTCAGTAACTTAAAAATTTGAAAATGAAAATAAATGCAATGTTTTAAGGATTTTTAAACTTTTTAAACAACGATGAAAGATGCTGAGTTGCTCAAAGGAGGGAAAGAGGCATACTTCCTAATAGTTCCCTGTTGAACTTGACCTTGGGTGTATTTTATGTAATAGACCAGAGTGGATGCAGTCAAAGTGTATGAAAGACCTTTCTAAATTACATGTGGTGGTTATTTGCCACAGAGTAATGATGTACTGTGGGACTCAAGATAGGGTCCACTTTTTATGTCAAGCCACAAACATTGCTCAAGTTTTCTGTCTCTGGGACTGATTCTATTATATATGGCTCAGAGATACTTGAGCTAAACTGCTAAATATAAACAGAAGAACCTGTTGTAAATGAGAGGCTATAACCATATATCTCTATGTATCTGTCTGTATGCATATACACGCATACACTTATGCACTTTCTCAGTTATTTCTACTTCCTATTCTTTCTATAGAACGTAGGTTTGCTTTTAACAATAAGGTGAGTCTGTATTTACAGAAATCCCATGCAATGGAATACTGTGAAAGTATGTTTTAATGGCAACTTAAACATCAATAAAAAAGTGGTCTAGAATTGCCACGTGAAAATACTTCGCAATGAAATTATGTTTTGTAAATACATGTATTTGTGCATTCATGCAAATGTAATTATTGATTAAGCCCTGTTCTAGATGATGAGGAAGCAGTGGAGGCCAGAACAGATAAATTTTCATAGAATTTTTATCGTAACCCACATATAATTATATGCCTGTGCTTTAAAAAATACACATTTATTTAAGAGAAAAATATGAAATTTGGTAATTTATATGAATATGATTTGTGCCTTATAAAAACCTCACTACAGTGAAAATGATAAGGAAATAAGAATGGTATTAAGCAACAGTTAAAAATAACAGGAAAGACAGCAAAGGAGCTTATTTTTTTTTAAGATTTTATTTAAGAGCAAAAGAGAGCATGAATGCGGGGGCAGGGCAGGGGGAGAAGCAGACTCCCCACTGAGCGGGGAGCTCAATGCAAGGCTCCATTCCAGGTCCCAGAGGTCATGACCTTAGCCAAAGTCAGATGCTTAACCAACTGAGCCACCCAGGTGCCCCAACAGCAAAGGAGTTTAAATCTCAGTATTTTCAAAAAGGATGGAGGAGTGGTATTTGAATGAAGCAAAAAAACATGTGTTGTCTGTGTCAGAGTTTGGACACATGGACCCTCTAGGTAGGGAGAAATGTCCCTGCCAAGTTCCTGAAGGATTCTGTGCTTAGAAGTAACAAGTAGGGCAGAAGGCACCAGGGAGGAAGAGCAGTGAAGACAGGTGACTACTCGGAAGTCTGTCAACAGAAACCTGGGATTTCCAGCACTCTCCCTTTTCCATGTAGCCAAGCGGCTGCCCCACACCATGCTCCAGGAGGTAAGAGGAGCTTTGTTCTTTGGAGAAATTGGAGCAGAGATAGTCTCAGCTTACGGGCCCTGGACATAATAATGTTACCAGGTAGAGAACTGGTTCCAAACTCAGGTTCAGCTATTCACCACTTGAAAATCAATATTTGATAGACAAGGGATGGTGGGAAAGGAAAGTGGGCTTTATTCAGGAAGCTGACAGCCAGAGAAGATGGTGGACTCTTGTTTCAAAGACCATCTTCTCTATCCAGGCAAACCTGGAGAGTTTAAAAGGCAAGACCTGGGGAAAAGGGAGGGGGTGCTACATGTAGGAGAAGCAGGTGTCCAGGCGGTGACTTGGCTGTGGCATCGTCCTGTATAGATGCGCTGGCATCTGCAGCAGCTGTTTTCACGTGTAGTCAAGCCCCATCTTTTGGGAGAGTTTGGTTCTTCACTCCTCAGGGCCGGGGTCTATAATTCTGAAAGAAAGTTCTGCTGCAGATCGAGGACTTATTAGGTCAGCAAGCAAGGAATGTATAAGCAAGTTAACACTTAAAATTGGCTGGAGTGGTCTTAGAGTAGAAGGCAGGAGTGAAACCAACAGTGAATATAGAAATAAGTTGGAGCTCCCGGGTGGCTCAGTCAGTTAAGCATCTGTTTTCAGCTCAGGTTGGGATCTTGGGGTCCCAGGTTTGAGCCCCACGTTGGGCTCCCTGCTTAGCGGAAAGTCTGCTTGTCCCTCTCCCTCAGCCCCTCTGCCCACTCATGTTTTTGTGTTTTCTTGTGCTCTCCCTCTTTCTCTCTCTCAAAAAAAAAAAAAAAATATATATATATATATATATATATATATATATATATATGTATGTATGTATGTGTGTGTATATATATTTTTTTTTGAGGAAAAAAATATTTTAAAGAAAATAGAAATAAGTTGAAATCCATAAGCAGGACTATGGGATCCTCAGCCTTCCCTGTTTTTGCTTTCCAGAGTAAAGGTGGCCAGCTATAAGTAATTTTCCTTTTCCTACGAGAGTAAGTGTGTCTTCTCTGATGAATCTTAATTGCCTGGTAAAAAGACCTATGGCATTTGTGGGTCTCTTAATTTTTAGGGCACTCAGAATCTTTCGGGGGTAGGAATCCGGGTCAGGCTCTTCGATGCTCTGTTATGTTTAATCTTTGTAATGGAGATGTGGGCTGGAAATTCTCTTAAGATATCTTCTGGACCTTAAATTTTATAATTCCAAGATTTTCTAAATAGTGAGCCTACAGAGACATCATGCATAGAAAAATGAAAAATTCTGTATTCTTCTTCAATTGCCATCTACCAATTAAACTAGAATTTAAGGTTTGATTTTTATTCCAGGCATTTACTTTCAGAATTGAAATAAACATCTTCAAAGAAATAATTTTAAAGGTGCCTTGTCTCTTTATAAGTTGTCCACATTCAGAGTTCTGAAGACCTGTCATGAAGGTCTGTAGGACAGAGTGAATCATAACAGATGCCCCTGATTCAAAGTGCAGAGGTCAAGAGAATAGAAGATTAAAAAAATACTTTGCTTACTTGACCAGATGTGGTTATATGTTTTGTTTAAAGGTTTTTTCCTTTTCTTTTCTGGATATTTAAACGTGTCTCTGAACACTCTATAAAATAAAATGCAAATGATGGATTTCTTTTCCCATTAGTTTCTTTTTTCTTTTATCCCCCAAGGCATATAGTGTATTATTAGTTAAAAATATTTTGATTAAAGCGAAAAGCAATTTTCACAGAAAATTCCATAAAGGTTGTCACTGAAAAAAAAAAAAAAAATAGGTTGCCTTCCAAAATCTTATGAACAGTCTTCTCCTAACTAGTGCATTTTCCAATTATGACAGAATAAGTCTAGGTTTCAAAGCTTAAATACTTAACCCTTAATTTTTTTCCAATTTGGTTGAAAATCAAAGAGAGGGAAAACTCTTGTATAATGTACTGCTATAAAAGATAAGCTCTTATTTTAGTTTTTTGGACATTTTAATTGACACTCATCTTATTCACAACTCCCATAAATTCACAACTGTTAGAATCTTATCTAATTAGAGATTTCCTGTTGACTCTGTTACCTCATCTGAGGACATCATATAATTTATCGACTCTTTTGTAAGCTGCTTTCTAAAAGACTCTATGACAAAAAAATGTCATTCTGATGTAAACAAATTCTGCATATGCTGACTCAAATATAGTCATGAGATGGTATGTCCTTTTTTTAATGAAAAAAAATTTAATTTCATTAAAAAAAAGCTTCAACCTAGCAGATGGTTATTAACAAAATCCTTAATTGTTCTGCAAAGAGACATGACACAGAAGATGTTACTTTGATCTACTAAAACTTCTGTTTCTGATCATTGCTTTAAATAGAATCTTAGGCTCTTTTTCAAATGCTCGTATAGAACTTCTATTTGTAAGAGACTTTCATTTAGCACATTTCTATTATTAATTCCAAGCTTTGATAAGTAATGTTGAATAAGACAAGGGTACAATTGTATTATCTCACTTAATTTTTGTATTTCTTTTTCCTAGAGCCTAACTTTATACACAACCATATTTTTCTTGAAATAATCCATTTTAATGGGTGATTTCTTGGTTTGTATATTTATCTACATACCATTTTTCAAGATTCATATCGTTTTTCTCTTGCTTTGTGTACATGGTTAAAATTGAAACACAGTCTTCAGTCCTGATCCATTTTTAAAATTCTTTAAGAATCCTATTAAATAATCTGTGCTATTGATCTTTCACCTAAAGATGGTTTTTCAGAAGTCTCTGTGTTTAGCTAAATTTAGGTCGCTTTTAAAAATATGGTTCAGAGAGTTACCTAAGCCAGGGCCGCTAGGGTGATGGCAGACCTGGGAAACTGATTTGTTAGGTAGCATGAATATCCAGAGCTATTACCAGTTTCTTGGTGAGCAGGAGGGATAGGATAAGTTATATAACCAATAGGGCTAAGGATAGTTAGGAGAAAAGTGGGAATAAAACTCAGTGAGGATGGCATCTCAAAGATCCTGGGATCATCACCTTGACCATGTGTCTCACTACAGGGATGCATGGTGACACAAGATCCACTTATTTATGGATATAAGCAACTTCACTACTCCACTAAATATTATGATTTAAATGGAGACCTTAAGTAATGCATGGATGTAAGTTTTCCATGCAAATGGAGGGGAAGGAAGAATTATCTAGCATAAACATATATGGAATGTCAGCAGTCTATATTCCCTTTGCTTTTATGATGATGTAAGAGGCACTCAGTTGACTTACTTTATCCTTCCTGATAACCATTTCCTGTGTGTTTCCTTGCATATTTCCTCCCCGGCTTTCCTTAATTTATGACTTCAAGTATTAGATAAATGGTATTTGACTTAGTAAATGCTTTTGATTTGATTATTTCTGATGGTAAAATTAAGTAAAAAATAAAACTTAGAATTAATGGAAGAGAATAACAACAAGCAAAACTACTTCATGGAAACTTCATAAGTAAACATATTTCTATTTTTTGAATGGCCCAGGACTGTAGGGTTTTTCCCCAGTTCATCCATATTACTTAGGTTTCTGAAGTAGAATATGATAGTTGATTCATTGTATTTTAAATATGAGCTACTCATCTAGCCTTTCCCGTTGTACTCATTCATCCCTGTTTGTAAATACATATTGGTTACTGCTTCTTTAGCAGAGTCATAGGAAAAACTTAGTTATTATAGGGCTCCATGGTGGACATTTACTTTCCTACAAATAAAATGGACAGATATTATTGTCACTATTTGGTGGCTAAATTGATGCACAAAAAGTAATTCGGGGAGAAGTTTGTAGTTACCTGAAGATCAGGTACTTAGGTAGGATCAGGGAATTGAAGCCAGTGAATTTTTTAATTTTAAAATTCTTATAGCAAGAACATCCCTATCATGAGATGGATGAAATGAGTGTTGTTTAACCCTTTTGCATCACAAAATAAAAACCATAAGGTACTCCTATATAGTTCTTTTATATGTTTGCACTTGTCATAATTATATGATTATAAAATCTTTTTTCTCTCCTTATCCAATGTTGGTGTTCCTTTAGGAAGGGAATGCTTTGATCATTAGTAATCTAATACTTTTCATTTTATATTTTCATTCTGATTTTATATTTACTTGTATAACTTGGTTAATGGGTCTTCTCTGGGTATGTTAACAAGTAGGTTTTCTCATATAAAAGTATAGGAACAGATATTGTAACAGGGCAAGTTTATCAAGGTCTAGAGTGCTAGAGTGAGAGGCCAGATAGGTCATTTATTACATCATAATCATGCCAACACAGGCATATGGGTTCATGCACTTGTATTTCTGATTTTTAGAGAAAGTTACAATGAGGTCAAACAGTGGTAATATACTGTATCTCTGTGCCTCTGGCTCTTACTTGCCCTTTGTAGGGTCTAACACTGGGTGTGCAAAATTCCCTTTCAAAGTCCTTCACCTCACATTACTGAGAGAAGCTCCCACCGGGAATATGTAAGCTTTAAACACATCCTCTCGTCTGCCATGTTTTGCGTTTTTATTTGTTTGTTTTCCTGCATCTTCAGCTATAACTCAGGCCCTCTTTGTAGACACCTGACAATGAGGATCATTTGTTTGGGCAATTCTATGGATATCTTGAATTTATTGTTACCATTTTTATTCTATCCACCACCCCCTCCTATTTGCTCTCCTTTTTAAATTTGGAGTCCATGATTTGTGATGATTACTACTACTTAATAGCACTAACTACTTATTACTTACGTAGTTAATACTAATAAATACTAAATACTAATAATACTAACTACTTATTACTTCTTTACAAATATTCTGAAATGTCTTTCCTTTTCCTTCTCTTCAATCAGCAGGCCTTCATGAGGTAAACGAGTGGCTTCTCTGTGCTTGAACCTGTATTGTTAAATATTGTTGGAGAAAACAAAACAATACACACACATGCACACACACACACACACACACACACACACACACAACAATGGTGATGTCATTATAAATGCATAATTGTCAATTTTGAAACAAGACTTTCTCCATAAGCTCATGAAAATCCTATTCTTTCATAGCTTATCAAACTTCTTACTCTATGTAATTTCAGCTGATGCTTTTTCCTTCATAGGGAAGATAGAACCTCTCATTTGTAAAGGCTCTTACCTTGCTATCGCCAATTTATTTATCTGTAAGCACCTGAGTGCATCTTCTCCTACTCCTCTTGAAGAAAAGCAAGTGCCCCTTTTCTTATCAAGGCCAGTGTATTCTTACTCAGTTCTAACCAGATCCAGTGTCTCCTTTTCAAGGACTTTTCTTTTCCAGTCATTTCCACTCCGCCCTGAGTCATCTGTTCCTCCCTCCCAAATGAACGGTCATCCTCAGAGTCCATATATGCTGCGGTATCCACCAATATAAATCCATTTTTTCATTCAGTCCTCACTTTTTATGAAAATATTATTTGAACTTGCTGTCTCCACTTCCTCACATTCCTTTACATCCTGTCTCCATCTAGCTTCATCTCAGAATCCATTTCTAATCTTTCATGGGTAGTCATCAAGGACCCCACGTTGCCAGAATCAATAAATCACCACAAACTTAGAGGCTGGAATGACAGAAATTCATTCTCTAAGAGTTTTAAAGATCAGAAATCCAAAGTGAGACTTACAGGACTAAAATCAAAGTGTCAGCAGTTCTGGCTCCTTCTAGGGGCTCTAGGATAGAACCCACTCCTAGTGTTCTTCCATTTCACTCTCTGACCATGGTCCCACCTCACTTTCCTTTTTCTTCCTCTCATTCCATCATCACAATGCCTTCTACTCTGATCCTGTGTCCTCTTGTGTCCCTCTTAGGATCATTGTGTTACCTTGGTCCTACCCAGATAACCTAAGCTAATGCTGAATTTCAAGATCCTTAATCTTATCTGGAAAGTCCATTTTGCAATATAAGCTAAAATTCACAGATTCATGGGATTAGTGCCTGACATATTTGGGTGGGGATCATTATTCAGCCTACCACAGTGTTCTTGTTGAGGTATTTTCTCTTCAAGTGGTGATGCAGAAACTCAGGGAGTCTTTCTTTTTCTCTTTCTGCCTCTGCTATTTTAAGCATGAATATCCCAAACTTGTCCTTCTTTTCTTGCATCAAATAGGAAGGGGAGAGAGCATGAAAGCTCACAAATGGGAAGTGTTAAGAGATGAGGCCTCTAAGTGACAGGTTTTACCCCCTCTCACATTCAATTGGTTAGAAATATTTTATATATCCAAATGTAACTGAAAAATCAAGAATAACAACAAAAATGGGAAATAGTCTAGCTGTGTCCCCAAAAAGAAGAATAAGCAGATTTGTTGATCTTCTTGAAATCTCTGCTGTGTTATTTTATATAGTATTTTCTACTATGAAAGGATAGTTTTTTTTTAAATTATTTATTTATTTATTTGACACAGAGAGAGAGATGACAAGTAGGCAGAGAGGCAGACATAGATAGAGGAGGAAGCAGGCTCCCTGCCAAGCAGAGAGCCCTATGCGGGGCTCGATCCCAAGACCCTGAGATCAGGCTTAACCCACTGAGCCACCCAGGTGCCCCGAAAGGATAGTTTTTAATTTATACCACCTTGCCCTGCCCCGATAGTGAGCATGTGGACTCAGACCTATTTATTGCTCTATTCCTTTTGACATATTGTAGTTACCATTATTTATTCATGCAAAAATACTGATCACTTATTAGATATCAGGTACTATAGCAGAATACAAGTATCGATTTGGTCTTTGTATCTAAAGAATAATGTTGATCTAATGTAAAGATAGGATTAGAGAGAAGAAAGACTGTAAGTTATCAATTAAAGAACGTTTCAGTAATCCAGAGAAGAAATGACGGCATTTTGGGCTAGAGTGGTATGTGGAATTAGAAGGGTTTGAGGAGATATGGCAGCATACCAGAATGAATGTATGCTCTGGGGAGGAGGAATCAGCAAAGTTCTCCTATTATTTAAAAACCAGATGAGCAGTGATTACATTTGCTGGGAAACAAGAATGTCAGGATTTGGTGGAAAGAGGATGATGAATTTATTTTTAGATGCACTGAGAACAAGAAAACTGGAAAACATCCAGAGTGATATGCCCCAAGGAGTATTGGACATGGGAGTCTGAAGGTAGGGGAGAGGTCTGGTCTATAGGTACAGGCTTGTGAGTTGGAAGTAATGAAATGATTAGATTAAATGATGAAGGAGAGTATACAGAAGAAAAGGAGAGGAAGCCTCAGGACAAAACTGAGGAATAATAATCATGAAGAGTAGGACTGGTACATTTTTTCTGCATAGAGCTAGACAGTAAATGTTTTAGAATTTGTAGGCCATGTGGTCTCTGTTGTAACTACTCAGTTCTACCATTGCAATGTGGATGCAGCCATAGAGAACATGTTAGTACATAAACAAGGCTGTTTTTTATTTATTTATTTATTTATTTATTTATTTGAGAGAGAGAGAGAGACAGAGAGAGCATGAGCGAGGAGAAGGTCAGAGGGAGAAGCAGATTCCCCGTGGAGCTGGGAGCCTGATGCGGGACTCGATCCTGGGACTCCAGGATCATGACCCGAGCTGAAGGCAGTTGCCCAACCAACTGAGCCACCCAGGCGCCCTGGGCTGTTTGTTTTTTAAAATGAAATTTTTTTTTTTTTTAACACAACCAGGCCAGGTTTACACAGTTACAAGCCATTGGTCAAGAAGATAGGAAAGAGCTGGTAAAGAAGAAAGGAAAGCCAAGAGGGTGTGATATAGCAGAATACCAGAAGCAAGAGTGCTTTAGGATGGGGGTAGTCTAGATTTTTAAATATAATAACAGAAGGTGTAAGACTTTCGGATCAATGTAACATTCTTTGCCTAGTGGGGGACTTTAATCACATTATATTCAAGAATAAGTCAATAACTTTTGGCTGTCCTTTATGCAGAACTGGAAACTTAATTATCCCTGAACTTCCATTTTATAAAACTTGTTAATGATAGATTATTAGGGACATTTAAAAATTGTTTTAATTCTTTTTAAAAAATTCTTTTTTATCTATTGCATTAAAAAAAAGAGTCACAGTGTCTGTTTGGACATACTTTGTATTTTAGCTTAAGAGCTCACAATACCCTCTTTGGTTTGTCAGGTCTTGTCAATTCTTGCAAAAATACAGAAAACAATACATTTTGCAAAATTTTAAGTTGTTATTCATCACTTATCTATGGAAGGCAGGTGGGCTACCTAAATACTTCTTAAGTCTATGTAGAGTACTCTGGAAACAGTGTGCACCCAGGTGCAACCTACACACACAAAATGAGCTCAACGTGACAGATACGTGTGGTTCCTTCTGTAAGCATGAGCCGTTATTACAGATTTCTAGATTTCTTTTGTGAGGGAATGGCATGGATAGCAACATGTCTTTGGATGTCCCCTGTATTCAGTTTGAGCCTTCTGCCTTCTTTAGGACTTTGGAGTTCAGATATTTTCTCAAGCTGTATTGGTTTCTCCTATCTTACTGTCACTACTGTTTTGTTCTAAAAGTACACATCCTCATCTCACTACTTTTACTTCTTTTTCTTTCTTTCCATAGCTAAAAAACACTTATATGGTATGGAAGATTACTCTAGTCTTTTAAAATCTATTATTTGATTCATTTCAAGATTGACAGGAGTATGTCTGTAAGTAATTTTCATAGAGTCGGTGCATAGCATTTTTTCTGAGCCTTTATGTATCAGTCTAATTCCAGTACCTTCACAGAAAAATGATACCTTCATTGCGTATGTATTTTTAAAACTTTCTTCATACTCTTTTCTGTCCCTGCTCCCATTAAGCATCATTTGACTGTTGTTTTTTTCATTTGGATGTAGTATTAGATGCTTAAGGCCTAATTTTCATTCCTTTCTAAATAGCCCAGCTGTTTTCTCTTTTTTTGACCCCTTTAGAAATTTATTCTTTAAACATGCACTCAAAAAAGATTTATCATCGTGTTTTGTTGACTTCTCATTTTAAAATGCTTATTTTGTGCCATCATTTTAATGTCTTTATCCATTTTACTCTGCTTAACTGATTGTGTTTTCTGTGATAAGATTCTAATTCTTTAAAACTTCTAATAGGCAGACTGAAACCCAATTTAAAATTTTAGTTTCTTTGTGATCCCAACTTATTTTAGTCAGCTCTCCCTCCATCTCAGTTTATGTACCAGTCTGGCACTTTGCATTTCATATTTTATTTTCTGTGTCTTACCGTTCAGTTTTTTATTTTTCTAATAGCATGTACAAATTATTTGGATTTTTTTC
>NW_019154109.1:11847531-11848140 GCF_002288905.1 Enhydra lutris kenyoni | reverse complement strand
TTTAGTTTTTGGTGTTAAATCTTTTAAAAATTATTGTTTTCTCATATGTATTGGATTGCCAATTTTTTTTTTTTTTTTTAGTTTTTGGTGTTAAATCTTTTAAAAATTATTGTTTTCTCATATGTATTGGATTGCCAATTTTTTTTTTTTTTTTCATACTCGCCATTTGATTTTCTGTTTGGTCACCCTTAACTGTATCCTCAACAGTTGATTTGAATGTTAACACAATATTTTTTCCATTTTAAGGTTGGTGTCAGGTTTATATGTAAGTCCCTGTTTCATTAAACCTATGCTGATAAAACAAATATCCCAAATAGAGTTGCTTAAATGATAGAAATTTAGTTCTTCCAAAACAGTCTGGAAGTTAGACTGATGGGGACTCAACTTGATGAGACATTCAAGAATCCAGGTTCCTTCCATCTGTTCATCTCAGAAGAAAGTTTTCTTTGTCATGTCACAACTAGACTTCTGCCACACCATGTTTCAGTCTGAGAGAAAGGGTAAGTGAGGAAGGGAAATTTAGGTAAGTTTTCTTTTTTCTTTTCTTTTCTTTTCTTTTCTTTTCTTTTCTTTTCTTTTCTTTTCTCTTCTCTTCTCTTCTTTTCTTTC
>NW_019154109.1:11845716-11847521 GCF_002288905.1 Enhydra lutris kenyoni | reverse complement strand
TTCTTTCTTTCTTTCTTTCTTTCTTTCTTTCTTTCTTTCTTTCTTTCTTTCTTTCTTTCGGACTTTGGAGTTCAGATATTTTCTCAAGCTGTATTGGTTTCTCCTATCTTATTGTCACTACTGTTTTGTTCTAAAAGTACACATCCTCATCTCACTACTTTTACTTCTTTTTCTTTTTTTACTTTCTTTCTTCTCTTTCTCTTTTCCTTCCTTCTCCTTCCTTCCTTCCTTTTCCCTTTCCTTCCTTTTATCTATTTATTTGAGGGAGAGAGAGTAAGATCAATCATTGGTAGGGGGAGGAGCAGAGGGAGAGGGAAAGAGAGAATCCAAGCAGACTCCATGCTGAGCACAGAGATCTCACTATGGTGAGATCATGACCTGAGCTGAAATCAAGAGTCTGATGTACTGACTGAGCCACCCAGGCATCCCAGGTCATTTTCTTTTAAGCAAGTCACTCAAGTTATAAGCATCATCTCCATCCACGTACCATTGTTTAGAACTTTATTACATCCCCACCTGTAGCTGAAAGAGAAGCTACATTAGCTAGATAAATATCTGATTAGTTAAGGACCCATTGCTGTGGAATAAGGAGAAATAGAATTCGATGGAAAATGGTGCCAACTCTAGTGATTCTGTTCACAATTTTTGCTTTTCTTTTTATTCGATAGGAAGAAAGTTTTCCTAAATAATATGTATCAACTGTCAATCTACTCTTCTTGGGAGGACTAGACTAAATGTTTTCCTAAGCTCTACTTGTTTCTTACTCAACTTATTGTTGACTTTACATCTCAGAATACAGTGCCTTACTTTCTGTCTCCTTGCACCATGCCCTGTCTCATTGTAGTCTCTGAATGCTCATGAAAAGGAAAGGCTGATAGAATGAAATTGTCTTCAGCCCATAAAAAGAATCACTGAAAGATTTGCAGCAGGGACAATGGAAAGTGGGATATGGGAGCAAAGGGACATCTGCTTCTGTGTATTGAATGACAGCAAAATGACACTGTACATAATAGCAAAAGATATTGTAGGTTAGATGGGAAAAAGTCAGCCTCCTCTCTGTTAGAGATGAAACCACATTATAGGAGTCACTAGGGAAAATAAGGAACAAGATCAGTCTTCGTAACTTAGCATTCAGGAAGTGAAGTATTTTCTTATAACATACCTGATCAGTCACTCAACAATTATTTTTCTGTGTTTAGAGGATATTTACTGCAATGGGGCCTTTCAGTTACCATTTGGTTTTGCAACTATTAGAGGTATAGTTAGTAGTTCATTTACTTTCTTATGAGGCAGTTTACAGAGAGAAGATTGTGCTAACCTTCTCAGTGTACATGGCAGAAGGCTACATATTTTGAAAAAAAAATCACAAAAGTTTCTGTGTGGTTTTTTTTTTTTTTTTTAGATCCTATTACTACCCCAGGGGCCTTAGGAAATACAAAGATTTATAAAGCGTAACAGTAGAGAGACTAATTTTGGTTTTCTTTATAAACATGCCAGTATATGTATGGTTATATAAAAGAAATTTCATTTACAAAGAATTTGTATGGAAAATTCAGTACAGATAACTCTAGTAATACCATTATTTATATATATATATATATAAATATATTTTTTAAAGATTTTATTTAATTATTTGACAGACAGAGATCACAAGTAGGCAGAGAGGCAGGCAGAGACAGAGAGAGGGGGAAGCAGGCTCCCTGCTGAGCAGAGAGCCTGATGTGGGGCTCAATCCCAGGACCCCGGGATCATGACCCGAGCCAAAGGCAGAGGCTTTAACCCACTGAGCCACCCAGGTGCCCCTT